>NC_092282.1:24242541-24515041 GCF_036320965.1 Panulirus ornatus
ATAATGAACATTTCACGGTTAAAATTGAATGTTTAACTTGATTGTATATTATGAAAATACAGAGATATACAAAACAGTGAATTAATAATTATTGTTATGATGGCAGTATGTTACCACTGAAGCCACACTTCCATACTCCCACAGAGCAGCCTGCCAACTATATAATACAAAAGGCTCCCTTGATGCTTACCCTGGCAGCGCCACCAAGTTATGACTATCCTACCTCTCCTTACAAGTTGTGGTCTGCTGGGCTGATCCACAAGGAGACTGCAGACCCATAACTCGCCCAGTGCATGGATGAAATTTTGTGGTGCCTTGGAAAACCACGGATGCTCAAAATTTTATGCTGTGGAGGGTGGAATGGCATCTATGATAATTGTAAGTGTGTATACTCAAAATAGTAGTAAACAAATCCATGGTATACAAGGGGCCTCAGTAATAGGAAATATCTAGATGAAAAGGAAAAAAAAGGCAAACTTACCTTATTTATTGCTGAGCTGAAATTTATACTTGTCTGCTTGCTGGTGGTGGTGTATAAAATTTATACTTCTCTGCTTGCGGGTGGTGCATTATTTGACAGAATTTGTCTTGGCTACCTGAGCACTAACATGCTTGGTGATGTAACTCATGTATTTGCTTTCTTTTTGTAATGATTACTAACCACACCTTTGGAGAAGCTTTGTAACATGACACCCTCCCTTGCATTTCAATTTCTAAAAGAGGAAACAGATGGAGCCAGGCAGGGAGGGCTCCTCCTCCTCAAAGGTTCACATTAGGGAGTCTGATTGTGTATGGATATAACCAGTGTGAGAAGAGAGGAGATGGGTAGTATATTTGAGGAAAGAAACCTGGATGTTCTGGCTAAGTCAAACAAAGTTCAAGGATAAAGGGGGAGATTGGTTTGGAAATGTTTTAGGAGTAAAGTCAGGTTGGTGAGAGGACAAGAACTACGGAAGGAGACAGGAGTTGTGGGAGTGTGTGATAGAGTGTAAGAAAGTAAGTTCTAGATTGATATTCGTATAACTGAAAGTGGATGGCGAGAGATGAGTGATTATTAGTGCTTGTACACTTGGCCATTAGAAGAAAAATTATGAGAGGTATGTGTTTTGGAACCAGCTGAGTGTGTCAGCTATGTAGGTGTATGAGACCAGGTTTTAGTGTTGGGTGATGTAATACCAAGGTAAGTAACATGGCAGTTGAGGGTGTAATTGGAGTGCATGGGGTATTCAGTTTTCTGAATGAAATGGTGGAGAGCTTGTGGAGCTGTGTTGAAAAAAGGTGTGATTGGGAGTATCTGGTTAAAAAAGAGGGATGGAAGAGAAGAGCAAAAGGCTTTGATTGACTATGTGGTAGTGGATGAAAGATTGAGAAAAGCTGTTCTGGATGCTAGGGTTTTTGAGAGGATTCTTTGGAGGCTGACCATTTCGTAGTTCTTGTGAGGATGAGGATTAGGGAGGAGTTGAGGTATAGTGCAAGGAAGAATGAAGAGGTAACAATGTTGGCAAGTGAGATGAGGCACAAATAATGGACTTGCAGCAAAATATTTATCAAGCCTTCGTAAACTTAAGTATGGTACTGCTTTCAATGACACCTTGGCAAATCGTTCCATGTGTTAACAATCCTATTGAAGGAAAAGTACTTAACTTCATTCAAGGTAAATCGTTTGCCCATGAGTTTGTATCTATTACTACAAGTAAAATCAGATGAATTAAGTCTTAGGTAATTTGATAGATCATCAAAGACTTTGATCATTTTGAATAATTGCATTGCTAAATAGATTCAATTTGTTTAATATCATCTCGTTGGATTTGTTTTTCAGTCCAGGAATCATCTTGGTTCATTCTGTCTATTTTGTTTTAGGTAACGTGACGAAAACCGAACACAGTATTCAAGATGTGGAAGAACCAATGACTTGGTGAAAGTGAGGATGATTTCTCAGGACTTAGATTTAAAGGCTCTGCCCTTGAAATCAAGAATTGTTCTCTCATTTTCACTGTGTTTGTGCACTGCTTGCTTGGTTTTAGGTCACCAGAGATTAATAAACCTGAGTGTTTTTCCTCATTTACCTTTAGCAGATCAGCAGAATCTGTACTGTAGCTTGCCTTTTCATTTTATTCTGACCATTACATAAAACTTTACACTTAACTCATAAAGCTCATTCTTCATAACTCTAGATTTTCCTGTGGTGAACACATGCGCTAGCCAAGCTTTTTTGGCAAAAGGGTAGGAGTAATAGGTAGGAACATGTGTAGGAGCATTAGCTGGTGGTAGTCAATAGGAACATTCATCAGAGGCCTCTGCACTTGAGTTGCGAATTGCTGTCTGTCTGTGGCCTGTTAAGGGTGAGGCACTAAAAGCTAAGAAGCAGCAGTAGAGGTCACTAGTTATGGAGAGACTATTTTGCTGTGACCATCCCCTTGAGGGAGTTCCAGGTGGGAACAGGCATCAGAGATAGGTAGATATGATACTTTGAAACATACTCATTTTTGCCTTCTCAGAAAACATTCTTTCTATGCATTTTTCAGAACCTTCCCCTCACTCACTTTATGACTCCCTTCTGCTTTGCCTTCTCAGAAAACATTCTTTCTATGCATTTTTCAGCGCCAAAAGGAATAGATCAGGCTAATGTCACCTATCTGTATGAAAGGAGGTCAGGAATTTGCACTAAACCACACATTGGTTTCTGCCAGCTTTTTCATAGAATTTTTTTTTATCACTTGACCTCAACATGAAACTATGATGCCCTTCAAGTACATTTCTTTTCACAGTGTATAAGGTAATCAATTCCTTTCTCAAGAACCTTAGAGACCACATTCAACTCTAAGGTCCCATAAAGATGAGAAGTTGATTACCTTATCAATTTCTCATCTTTACGGGACCTTAGAGTTGAATGTGGTCTCTAAGGTTCTTGAGAAAGGAATTGATTACCTTATACACTGTGAAAAGAAATGTACTTGAGGGGCATCGTAGTTTCAGGAAATGATGCCAAGTGTTACAAAACAAACTTGGTTATCTAGGAATTATTTGTATATAGACAGCCAGAAAGGAACTAATTATGAAGCAGGATTACCAGGTATGGAAACTCCTTTAATGAATAGATTATCAAGAGTGGAAAAAAAACAAGGAATTTCTGTAAAAGCTACGGAAATTTTCATTCTGGGTTGAGTATTTGTACCAGAGATCCTAATGAGCAGCACCTGTGCTCATTCAAATCGTAAATAAACAAAATTAGGATTGTAGTACAATCCATGTGTGTGTGCAATTACACCATGTACGTACTGAAGAGGAATTTCATCGATTCCCACGTAAGAAAGGAAAGCATGGGGTTATTTTCATGCATAAACCATATAATAGCAGAGAAATGAAATTGGCTGATAATGTGTCTTTGGTCCACCAATTGATGCATTGTTATGCAGTTCAAAAAAATTCTGTAGTGAAGTACTAAATTTCGCTAAAATAGTCTGCCAAAATAACTAGTGCATTTTAGCTAATACATCTGAAACTTTTCTAATAGGGCCAAATTCAAAGATTGAGAAAATGCAAGCATTCAATTTATGGACAAAAAAATTTAAGGGCTACAATGCAGGATTTTGCAGTTTACTTTGGTTAATATTAGTCCATCTCGAGAAGTAATAAAAACAAGGTTTTTAATAAAATACCCAGTCTTAGTACATGTTTCATTTATTAACGTCTTATTCAAAATTGGCAACTACAAATCACAAAATATGAACTCAATGCAATCGGACTATGAACACTGAACATAGATTAAATACTCAATTGGGATATAGTCTGATTTAAGCTTCCTGTACAAGGTCCCACCACAGTTTCCATACAAACATATTCCCAAGGGCACATACACACACATACATACTAATGCACGTTAGAGATTAAGAAAAATAGATACTAGCAGTTCTGAGATGTATATCATATATATAGTAACAATCATTAGGGGATGATGAATCAATGCTAAAATCACACATCATACAGCAATTAGCCCTTCACAAGAAGATATTTCTGTGGCTTCCTTAGGGGACCCTGCATAGGTCGCTTGTTTTGGGAGCTGAGGAATTCATACGGTCAACATCTCAACATCAAGGAACCCACTAACGCACGTCAGCCTGTTTTGTTTTCCCCACTCAAAAATCATAATTATCACCACTACCTTAAAACTTCAGCAATCACCACTCGCTCTCACCGCAGCTAGCAGAGGCTTACTTGGGCAAATGTGAATTTTATGACGTGTCGGAACCTCCATGGTGTAGTGGAACGCTTTACTTTAAGGTAATTCTCACCCCTTTAGAACAAATCTAAAGTAAATAGAAGCATAAAATATGTTCACAAACTGGTTAAAATTTCCCAATATATGCACGTCCACATCTGCAGTGTGACTGACGTTGAGCTTCAAACAGTTCTGCAAGTGATTCGGAATACAGATATCAAAGTTAACAGGAAACAAAATTCACACGCCCATGTTAACTCTGGCTCAGTGTGCGGAATGTATGTAATGCATCAGTCTGTGTGACTGCTCAAGTTACAAATTTTAAATGTACTGCTGCACTGAAGACTGAATTCATTATAGCATCTAAGAAACAATGTTTTCATAAAGTTACAGAAAACATTTCATGGAAAAAAAAATCTTTAGACAATGTCTTTGTACAATCCATGAAAATTCAATTTTCATCAAAATGTCAGAATTACTGAGAATAATGCTGGAGAGAGAAGGCATAAAATATGCCTGCCATTTCAGAGGTGCATGTCCTAAGGACACACTTGCCAGTACAAGCTGCAAGAAGTTATTTTCAAAAAATCTACCAACAGATAAAATAAATTGAGCTTTTAAATACACAAATGGGTTCAAATTTCAGCATTAAAAATTATCTGAGAAACATACAATCAATATGACCTAAGATAAACCCTGCCAACTGAGAGGCTTATTATTTTTCTTCCACTTGATGCCAATACAGCAGCAATGTGATGACTAACTGTCTTAAACAACTTTATGTTTGCTATGGAAACAACCTTGTTTGTGCTTACATGTTTCAAATGACAATTATGTTCTTGAGTATTAATCATGAATTTCAATTCAATCAATATGCTTTACATTTATATTTTTCCAAATACCCTAAAGCTTACAAATAAATACTGACTGCTCTTTTCTAAACTTGAGTAATGTACAAGCGAACTGAGAAATATCAGGACCTCTACTTAAGGGTTGGTAGCTTTGATTATTTTCAATTACATATTCATTATTCCCTAATAGTAAGTAGGTGAACATGGTTGACAACTCACAAACTTAACAGTTTAAAATAATGACACTCCAAGCATCTACAAAGTAACAAACACAACCACAAGCCTGACGAGCCATGAAAAACAAAGGTGAAATTTGATGTTTTCCTAATACTATTTACATCTGGTTTTGAGATAAAGGGTTGACTTTATTTAAAACATTCTAAATCAAATCTTTCACTTCTACTTTACTGGGTGTGTGAATTCCTATATCACTCTGATCTTGACATTATTGAATAATGGCATGGCTATTTCCATAATATTCCAGATACTGGGAACATGATGTATTACAAGCGTTCAAAAGACATGAAAGTAGTTTTAATTCATTCACAGCCAAAGCATTCATCATTAGTTTATAATTAGCAATGATCTGACAGGTGAAAGTTATGACCTTCAAAAATACTGGTGGAAAAAGTCAACTGATATGTGTGAGTTCACAGATGACAAGTTTTGATGAGCAAGTCTTAAAAGAAATTATAGGGTTTGTTGTATGCATTATTTTAAGATACTGTTCATAAAAAGAAATAAGAAATAGAGCACAAAAGATATTTTCAGCATAATGACATGCAATTTTACTCAACACAATACAAGCTTAAGTAATGAGTAAGTGGTAAGGGAGACTGATAAATGGTAGTTTTCAAACACATCATGTGGATCATACCACCATGAAACAATGCATACTACATTCAACCTGCTGCAAAAAGGTCACCTCCACTGTGTGAAATTTTAATAACGTAATGCTACTGCAGGGATTGCTGAGGCGTAATCCTTCACCTCCAACAGTATCTGCATGCATTCAATAACATCAAATCCTATTCTCATTCCATTAGGAAATGGCTGCACAACTTCCACACTGGCCTATAAACTGGGACTGAAGGAGGAGGAGGATGTGAAGGAAACAGTACAGCCACCTGAGATTCACTCATTTTGGAACACAGATACTCTGCTCTCCCCATCATGGGAGTTTGAAAATTTTGTGAACATTACAAGGTATGTGTATTTTTGTTAACAATTATATTTACTGATCTGTGATCATTAGTGTACTTACTGCAATGTAACAACCTAATTTCACTAAGTTTGTTAATACACTGCCTTGAAGGAAAGTAATCCTTTAGTTTGTACATAGACAGTCAACTAACAATGCATGCAATCATTTATCTATATATATGTATATATATATCCCTGGGATAGGGGATTAAGAATACTTCCCACGTATTCCCTGCGTGTCGTAGAAGGCGACTAAAAGGGGAGGGAGCGCGGGGGCTGGAAGTCCTCCCCTCTCATTTTTTTTTTTTTTTATTTTCCAAAAGAAGGAACAGAGGGGGCCAGGTGAGGATATTCCAAAAAAGGCCCAGTCCTCTGTTCTTAACGCTACCTCGGGAAATGGCGAATAGTTTAAAAGAAAAGAAAGAATATATATATATATATATTTTTTTTCATACTATTTGCCATTTCCCGTGTTAGCGAGGTAGTGTATATATATATATATCACATATATATATATATATACATATATATATACACACACGTCCGTGGGGACAAGAGAGAAAGAATACCTCCCATGTATTCCCTGTGGGGGACTAAAAATCCTCCCCTCCCATTTATAATTTTCCAAAAGAAGGCTCACTCCTCTGTTCTTAACGTTACCTCACTAATGCAGGATAAGGGTAATATGTATGAATATATATATTTCATGTAAGGCGGGGTGGCAATGGGAATGAGTGAAGGTAGCAAGTATGAATTATGTACATGTGTATGTATGTATATGTCTGTATGTATATATATGTATATGTTGAAAGGTATAGGTATGTGTATGTATATACATATGTATATGGGTGGTTTGGGCCATTCTTTCATCTGTTTCCGTGCGCTACCTCACTAACGCAGGAGACTGCAAGAGTATAATAGGATATATATATATATATATATATATATATTATCCCTGGGGATAGGGGAGAAAGAATACTTCCCACATATTCCCTGCGTGTCGTAGAAGGCGACTAAAAGGGAAGGGAGCGGGGGGCTGGGAATCCTTCCCTCTTGTTTTTAGTTTTCCTAATGAAGGAACAGAGGAGGGGACCAAGTGAGGATATTCCCTCAAAGGCTCAGTCGTCTGTTCATAATGCTACCTTGCAAACATGGGAAATGGTGAATAGTATGAAAAAAAGAAAAAATTATATTTTTATTTATTTTGCTTTGTCGCTGTCTCCCGCGTTTGCAAGGTAGCGCAAGGAAACATACGAAAGAAATGGCCCAACCCACCCCCATACACATGTATATACATACACGTCCACACATGCAAATATACATGCCTATACATCTCAATGTACACATATATATACACACACAGACACATACATATATACCCATGCACACAATTCACACTGTCTGCCTTTATTCATTCCCATCGCCACCTCGCCACACATGGAATACCATCCCCCTCCCCCTCACGTGTCATGCAATAATGCCTGAAACCACAGCTCCCTTTCCACATCCAGGCCCCACAGAACTTTCCATGGTTTACCCCAAACGCTTCACATGCCCTGGTTCAATCCATTGACAGCACGTCGACCCCGGTATACCACGTCGTTCCAATTCACTCTATTCCTTGCACGCCTTTCACCCTCCTGCATGTTCAGGCCCCGATCACTCAAAATCTTTTTCACTCCATCTTTCCACCTCCAATTTGGTCTCCCACTTCTCCTCATTCCCTCCACCTCTGACACATATATCCTCTTGGTCAATCTTTCCTCACTCATTCTCTCCATGTGACCAAACCATTTCAAAACACCCTCTTCTGCTCTCTCAACCACACTCTTTATTTCCACACATCTCTCTTACCCTTACATTACTTACTCGATCAAACCACCTCACACCACATATTGTCCTCAAACATTTCATTTCCAGCACATCCACCCTCCTGCGCACAACTCTATCCATAGCCCACGCTTCGCAGCTATACAACATTGTTGGAACCACTATTCCTTCAAACAAACCCATTTTTGCTTTCCAAGATAATGTTCTCGACTTCCAAACATTCTTAAAGGCTTCCAGAATTTTCGCCCCCTCCCCCACCCTATGATTCACTTCCGCTTCCATGGTTCCATCCGCTGCCAAATCCACTCCCAGATATCAAAAACACTTCACTTCCTCCAGTTTTTCTCCATTCAAACTTACCTCCCAATTGACTTGTCCCTTAACCCTACTGTACCTAATAACCTTGCTTTCATTCACTTTTACTTTCAGCTTTCTACTTTCACACACTTTACCAAACTCAGTCACCAGCTTCTGCAGTTTCTCACCCGAATCAGCCACCAGTGCTGTATCATCAGTGAACAACAAATGACTCACTTCCCAAGCTCTCTCATCCACAACAGACTGCATACTTACCCCTCTTTCTAAAACTCTTACATTCACCTCCCTAACAACCCCATCCATAAACAAATTAAACAACCATGGAGACATCACACATCCCTGCCACAAACCAACAATCACTGAAAACCAATCACTTTCCTCTCTTCCTACACGTACACATGCCTTACATCCTCGATAAAGACTTTTCACTGCTTCTAACAACTTGCCTCCAACACCATATATATATATATATTTTTTTTGCTTTGTCGCTGTCTCCGCGTTTGCGAGGTAGCGCAAGGAAACAGACGAAAGAAATGGCCCAACCCACCCCCATACACATGTATATACATACGTCCACACACGCAAATATACATACCTACACAGCTTTCCACGGTTTACCCAAGACGCTTCACATGCCCTGATTCAATACACTGACAGCACGTCAACCCTGGTATACCACATCGATCCAATTCACTCTATTCCTTGCCCTCCTTTCACCCTCCTGCATGTTCAGGCCCTGATCACACAAAATCTTTTTCACTCCATCTTTCCACCTCCAATTTGGTCTCCCACTTCTCCTCGTTCCCTCCACCTCTGACACGTATATCCTCTTGGTCAATCTTTCCTCACTCATTCTCTCCATGTGCCCAAACCATTTCAAAACACCCTCTTCTGCTCTCTCAACCACGCTCTTTTTATTTCCACACATCTCTCTTACCCTTATGTTACTTACTCGATCAAACCACCTCACACCACACATTGTCCTCAAACATCTCATTTCCAGCACATCCATCCTCCTGCGCACAACTTTATCCATAGCCCATGCCTCGCAACCATACAACATTGTTGGAACCACCATTCCTTCAAACATACCCATTTTTGCTTTCCGAGATAATGTTCTCGACTTCCACACATTCTTAAAGGCTCCCAGAATTTTCGCCCCCTCCCCCACCCTATGATCCACTCCCAGATATCTAAAACACTTTACTTCCTCCAGTTTTTCTCCATTCAAACTTACCTCCCAATTGACTTGACCCTCAACCCTACTGTACCTAATAACCTTGCTCTTATTCACATTTACTCTTAACTTTCTTCTTTCACACACTTTACCAAACTCAGTCACCAGCTTCTGCAGTTTCTCACATGAATCAGCCACCAGCGCTGTATCATCAGCGAACAACAACTGACTCACTTCCCAAGCTCTCTCATCCCCAACAGACTTCATACTTGCCCCTCTTTCCAAAGCTCTTGCATTCACCTCCCTAACAACCCCATCCATAAACAAATTAAACAACCATGGAGACATCACACACCCCTGCCGCAAACTTACACTCACTGAGAACCAATCACTTTCCTCTCTTCCTACACGTACACATGCCCTACATCCTCGATAAAAACTTTTCACTGCTTCTAACAACTTGCCTCCCACACCATATATTCTTAATACCTTCCACAGAGCATCTCTATCCACTCTATCATATGCCTTCTCCAGATCCATAAATGCTACATACAAATCCATTTGCTTTTCTAAGTATTTCTCACATACATTCTTCAAAGCAAACACCTGATCCACACACCCCTACCACTTCTGAAACCACACTGCTCTTCCCCAATATATATATTATATATATATATATATATATATATATATATATATATATATATATATAATAAAGAGCTGTGGTTTCGGTCCATTATACATGACAGCTAAAGACTGAGTGTGAACGAATGTGGCCTTTGTTGTCTTTTCCTAGCACTACCTTGTGTACATACGGAAGGAGGGGGTTATTTTATGTGTGGCGGGGTGGCGACAGGAATGAATGAGGGCAGACAATATGAATTATGTACATGTGTATATATGTATGTGTGTGTATATATATATGTATACATTGAGATGTATGTATATTTGCGTGTGTGGACGTGTATGTATATACATGTGTATGTGGTTGGGTTGGGCCATTCTTTCGTCTGTTTCCTTGCGCTACCTCGCTAACGCGGGAGACAGCGACAAAACAAAATTAAACAAAATAACATACATATGCAGACATTACATACATACACACATACATATTCATACTTGCTTGCCTTCATCCACACCCTCCCAACCTGTTCAGTTTCAGTCTTGTTAGGTATACTTGGGAAAATGATCACACAAAGATGGAGTTTGGATGACACTGTCATCTAAACATTAGGAAAGCTACTGGACCATGCAGAGGCAGTGTAAAAAAGCTCCACTGCCAAGAAAGATGGGATTCGGCTGCTGAGCTTGTACAAGGCTAAGTGATAAAATTAGTGATGTTAAGTCCATTCACAAAGTACTAATTTGGCAAGGATATGCTAGATTTATAAAATATAATGATTACACACTGCTGATTTTCCTGTTTTCTTAAACCATTTCATGCTCTTACCATATTAAAATGAAAATTAGAGAAAAATAATTATCTACATTAAAATGAGCAGCAAAGGAAATATTAACAATGAAAATGAGTGATTACATGACACTGATAAATGTGTTCCCATAAGAACCAAGCTAATTAGGGAAAAAGAAAGCTATGCTAATGCCAGCCCATGAAAATCTTTAGTAAAACATTGAGCATGTAGATGACACCCCTTTTTTGCAATCATCCAATGGCAACGTAAATCAGTCTGCACCAGTTTAGTAATAGCTTTTCACAGACTGCTTCCCTTGTCCCTAAATGTTGGTAACCACCACTATATTTGAAATTAACACCTGTTTGCAATCATCTAGTACTGCAGTTACATAGATTTTATATGACTATATTACATTCATGCTTAGAAAATCTTTAATATTTCTAAATAAAATTTTTAATGTCACTAATGTGACTATCAAATATTCAGTATTGAAGGACATGAAGAGAAGATGCACAAAGCTTGAGGCTTCATGGTCCAAGAAAATATATGAAAACTCTTGATCCATAGTTTCAAAATATAAGCTATAGCAAGGGTCCTAATATTTTTTTTTCGCTTGCACACAGAATATGTTCATAATACCTGCACAGGACCAGGTATCAATAGCTTAAACTAGCTAGCAACATAATTCTGAGGAAGAGTTGCTACTCTAACATAATTTTTTTGGAAATGATGAATTACTTAATCACAGTAAATTCTTAGGCCATTTAAAATGTTATTTCTATTATTGGTAGGGTTAATATCTTACTATTTATACTTTAGCTGGGGTGCATACAGTCACTAACTGATGGTAACATCTACTCCCTATACCAGTCTTCATTAATAAGATGACAGAGCTCTGTCTAGGCCAGTTTAGTGTGGGAAATTAATAGTTTAACTCTTCAAAAGAGCAATACCAAACACTGTGTATTAGTGGATAAAACAATCAGAAGATACTGCTAATGTGGGTTACTGTTCCAACAATTAGTTTGTATTACTCATTACTGAGTTGGAGTTGTTAATTCCCAGCTGTTGCTTAGAGAATAACCTTTTAATACATGTAAAGAAAATCTAACAAGAATTCCACTTAAATGTCGCTGGTTTTCAAAAATCTATGATTCTGCAGTTCCATGAAAGAAAAAAATTCTTCCAACTACACACACCAGCAGACATGGTTGATTAGGGAGACTCAAATCATACTTACTTGAATAACTGAGCATAACTGCTAAAACACACCTTCACAGTATAAAAAAGGAACTGATTCTGTTGTCATCCATGCTTGTCCCACACAGAATTCATTTGATAGAAGTAACTCTGGCAAAAATCAGTACAAAGAAAAGCCCGGCATAAAAAGTTGATAGAACATTAACACATCAAAAACTTACCCCATTGAGCAGTTTTACTTCTCAACATACAAAAAAATACAAAATGGCCATACTCCCATGGTAAATACCATTCATATGAAACTGTGTATACAATGGCTGTTTCCATTATCCATTCTATACAGTGACTTCTCAAATTCCAGTTTACACAAAATTACTGAATGTAAAGTCAAAACTGTACAAATATAGTAACTTCTCTATTCCATACTTATTAGAAAAAAAAATCTTTAGGCTGGCACTGCACTAAAGTTTCACTACCAGTCAGACACTGCCCTTGCTAACAGAAGTGACAATCCAACACAAATTCTTGTAAAAAAGTTTCTATACGATGGCCAATGCACAACTCAAATCATCTCAGCACAAGAGATGCTTAGGTCAGCTGGGTAATTATGATGCCACCTATGATCTGAGTTTATATATACATCAAGACAGAAAACCTTGGAGCTGCATATTCTTGTAACATTGCAAAGTACAATGAAATAGGGCATCTTTCATCAAAATATTGCACTATAAAGAAATCAGACGCTCTTAGCAAAATTCTTCAATAAAAATTCTCTAAGGTTAGTGTGATACGTAAACTGAGCGCCAGAACATAACAATAGTAATCATATTCATGATAATAAGACTCTAAAATGCAGGAAAATAGACAGGTAATATTATTTTTTACAATGTGCCTTAAGACTCACAGAGTCATACAGTATTATATAGCTTGAGACTTCACAAGGAGGAAGAGAAGAAAAATATTTGCTCTCAGAATTAGGCAATTAATAACCATTCATTCCCACAGGCAGTTAAAAGAAAAGATTAGTTCACAAAATCTTATTTTTACATGCCTAACTAGTTTTCATTTTGAAATGGATGAAAAGAAGCCATCACATATCATTCAAATTTATCACATCAATGTGAATCGCATAGAAACACTAATCAAACATATACGTATTCTACAACTTTGCACACATGGACATATTTTTTATGTTATTAACTTTGATACATACCTACATACATGCAACTTGGGGAAATCTAGCCATCTGTCATTCTTGTATTAAATCATAAAAACTCTGTTGAACCCATATAAGTGTACTATGTAATCTACAAAGTGTGTGATGAGTCGGCTGCATTTTGGCATAGTTAATATGGGGCATCGACCATGCGTAGTAAATAAAGCTGCAGTCGATTATGATGACGGCCAATAGGGAGACTCCAGGAGACCGACGGAGGAGTTAGCCTGGGATGAAGACTTGCCCCTTGTTCTAACAGGTGCTCCTTCACGATTATTAAATCTCTGCAATACTTAAGATCAAGGATATGTTTTGATTTCAAGAATTTTGCAGGAATGTCCAATGCCGTATCTGCAAATACGAGATCATTTTGTCACTCCAAATAGCCTCTGCTCCCACTTCCTTCATGGACATCCAAGTCCAGTCCAGTTACTCTTGCTCTTACCACATATACAAATCACCTTGAACTAAAATCAGACCTTTCTTTCTAACTTAGTCAAAGATGACAGAACTTTCTATGCAGATCAGTAATTATTCAGCTTCCTTATACCTCCATTCCGCCAATTTGTCTCCTGTATAGTGGTGTTCTTCCCAACATGTCCGTCAACCCCCACTCACCACATGACTAGGTTAGCTCCCAGACCCCAAGTGGCTGGCTGGCTAGCAGCGGCACACCTCTTCATGCACGCCACCTTATTTGCTAAAAATGGCACTTGCTCCCACCACCACAACTTACGCCATTCACTTACTCCACTATCGCTTGACAGCCTCTGTCTGGCATGTTCCTGAGGTGGCATTTTTCTACACAAAGGCAAATTTATCTCTAATGTTACTTGATGTCAACTTGTTCCATACTTCAATCAAATGATGTTTATCAGAAGTCTGAGGTGTTTCTCCCTTGACAGCTACATTAATATGGAATTATTTATTAAAATCCATCAAGCTGAATTCAAGTGACACTAAAGATGACCATCCTCAGTGGCACCTTTAACCACACCACCATACTGCTCCTTGGCACTCATGCCATCACAGCCTTGGCTCTGGCACTGTCTGCACATGTGTGAGCTACCAAGTAAACAGCAGCATCTCCCACAACTAAGCTCCTGCTGCATTTGCTTAGCCCACTGCTTGCCTGAGGCATGACTGCATGCCACACATAATTGTGTGCACACAGCCTTATGTATACAACAACGCACATGCACTGGGGTCTCTGGAGGGGAGTACTAAACTTGTACACAGACACAGAGAGTCAGCTTAGCCTCTAGACACTGCAAAAGGCCTCTAGAACTCGGCAAACTCCTTGGCACATTTTTCTGTGGAGGATATACGAAGGGCCTCCTCCTCATAGTCGTCAAAGTTGCTGGTATCTCCAGGCCCTTTGCACTTGGGAATAAATGGTGCTTCAACCTAAAATTGAGAAGTATTTGTCAAAATGCAGTAATGGTAAATATACAACACAAAATAAAAATATACGACAAAATAATTTAGAATAAGATATTCATTTCTAAAATTATGCTACGTAAAAAATTCATGATAGGGGATAAAAACAACTTTTTTTTTCAGTGCATGATATAGGAAGTGACTAAAAAAGAGGCTGCAAACCTTATCTTCCTTGTACTTTAATTTCTGAAGTTGCAACAGAAGTAGCCAATCAAAAAGTGGGATGTGTGGATGTAACAAGGATGTGAATGGAGATAAAGGTAGCACGTATGTTTGAGAAGAGGAACCTGGTATGTTCTAGCTCTTAGTGAAACTAAGCTCAAAAGGACTGCAAATGTCCTAGGGGTATGGAACTGAACTCCAAACAGATGGAAAATGTGTCAGCAATTTTGATGCAAGGTATGATTTGAACTTTAATGGGTGATGTGGCAACAATGGGAGTAAGTGAAGCGTATGGGGAATCCTGTGTGAATGAAAACAATGAACAGCTTGTGGAATTGTGTGGTGAAGAAGGACTGGTGATTGGGAATACTTTACTTTACACTTTGTTGCTGTCTCCCACGTTAGTGAGGTTGCGCAAAGAAACAGGCGAAAGAATGGCCCATCCGACCCGCATACACATGTATATACATACATGTCCACACACGCACATATATATACCTATACATCTCAACGTATACATGTATATATACATTTTTTTTTTTCATACTATTCGCCATTTCCCAAGGTAGTGTTAAGAACAGAGGACTGGACCTTTCATAGAATATCCTCACCTGGCCCCCTTCTCTGCTCCTTCTTTTGGAAAAAAAAAAAAAAAAGAGAGGGGAGGATTTCCAGCCCACTGCTCCCTTCCCTTTTAGTCGCCTTCTATATATATATATATATATATATATATATATATATATATTTATTATTTCATACTATTCGCCATTTCCAGCGTTTGCGAGGTAGCGTTAAGAACAGAGGACTGGGCCTTAGAGTGAAAATCCTCACCTGGCCCCCTTCTCTGTTCCTTCTTTTGGAAAATTAAAAAAGAAAAAAAAAAAAATGAAAGGGGAGGATTTCCTGCCACCCGCTCCCTCCCCTTTTAGTCGCCTTCTACGACACGCAGGGAATACGTGGGAAGTATTCTTTCTCCCCTATCCCCAGGGATATATATATATATATATATATATATATATATATATATTTTTTGCTTTGTCGCTGTCTCCCGCGTTTGCGAGGTAGCGCAAGGAAACAGACGAAAGAAATGGCCCAACCCACCCCCATACACATGTATATACATACGTCCACACACGCAAATATACATACCTACACAGCTTTCCATGGTTTACCCCAGACGCTTCACATGCCTTGATTCAATCCATTGACAGCACATCAACCCTGGTATACCACATCGCTCCAATTCACTCTATTCCTTGCCCTCCTTTCACCCTCCTGCATGTTCAGGCCCCGATCACACAAAATCTTTTTCACTCCAACTTTCCACCTCCAATTTGGTCTCCCTCTTCTCCTCGTTCCCTCCACCTCCGACACATATATCCTCTTGGTCAATCTTTCCTCACTCATTCTCTCCATGTGCCCAAACTATTTCAAAACACCCTCTTCTGCTCTCTCAACCACGCTCTTTTTATTTCCACACATCTCTCTTACCCTTACGTTACTTACTCGATCAAACCACCTCACACCACACATTGTCCTCAAACATCTCATTTCCAGCACATCCATCCTCCTGCGCACAACTCTATCCATAGCCCACGCCTCGCAACCATACAACATTGTTGGAACCACTATTCCTTCAAGCATACCCATTTTTGCTTTCCGAGATAATGTTCTCGACTTCCACACATTCTTCAAGGCTCCCAGAATTTTCGCCCCCTCCCCCACCCTATGATCCACTTCCGCTTCTATGGTTCCATCCGCTGCCAGATCCTCTCCCAGATATCTAAAACACTTCACTTCCTCCAGTTTTTCTCCATTCAAACTCACCTCCCAATTGACTTGACCCTCAACCCTACTATATATATATATATATATATATATATATATATATATATATATATATATATATATATATATATATATTTCTTTTTCTTTCAAACTATACGCCATTTCCCGCGTTAGCGAGGTAGCGTTAAGAACAGAGGACTGGGCCTTTGAGGGAATATCCTCACCTGACCCCCTTCTCTGTTCCTACTTTTGGAAAATTAAAATATATATATATATATATATATATATATATATATATATATATATATATTTTTTTTGCTTTGTCGCTGTCTCCCGCGTTTGCAAGGTAGCGCAAGGAAACAGACGAAAGAAATGGCTCAACCCACCCCCATACACATGTATATACATACGTCCACACACGCAAATATACATACCTACACAGCTTTCCATGGTTTACCCCAGACGCTTCACATGCCTTGATTCAATCCACTGACAGCACGTCGACCCCGGTATACCACATCGCTCCAATTCACTCAATTCCTTGCCCTCCTTTCACCCTCCTGCATGTTCAGGCCCCGATCACACAAAATCTTTTTCACTCCATCTTTCCACCTCCAATTTGGTCTCCCTCTTCTCCTCGTTCCCTCCACCTCCGACACATATATTCTCTTGGTCAATCTTTCCTCACTCATTCTCTCCATGTGCCCAAACCATTTCAAAACACCCTCTTCTGCTCTCTCAACCATGCTCTTTTTATTTCCACACATCTCTCTTACCCTTACGTTACTTACTCGATCAAACCACCTCACACCACATATTGTCCTCAAACATCTCATTTCCAGCACATCCATCCTCCTGCGCACAACTCTATCCATAGCCCACGTCTCGCAACCATACAACATTGTTGGAACCACTATTCCTTCAAACATACCCATTTTTGCTTTCCGAGATAATGTTCTCGACTTCCACACATTCTTAAAGGCTCCCAGAATTTTCGCCCCCTCCCCCACCCTATGATCCACTTCCGCTTCCATGGTTCCATCCGCTGCCAGATCCACTCCCAGATATCTAAAACACTTCACTTCCTCCAGTTTTTCTCCATTCAAACTCACCTCCCAATTGACTTGACCCTCAACCCTACTGTACCTAATAACCTTGCTCTTATTCACATTTACTCTTAACTTTCTTCTTTCACACACTTTACCAAACTCAGTCACCAGCTTCTGCAGTTTCTCACATGAATCAGCCACCAGTGCTGTATCATCAGCGAACAACAACTGACTCACTTCCCAAGCTCTCTCATCCCCAACAGACTTCATACTTGCCCCTCTTTCCAAAACTCTTGCATTCACCTCCCTAACAACCCCATCCATAAACAAATTAAACAACCATGGAGACATCACACACCCCTGCCGCAAACCTACATTCACTGAGAACCAATCACTTTCCTCTCTTTCTACACGTACACATGCCTTACATCCTCAATAAAAACTTTTCACTGCTTCTAACAACTTGCCTCCCACACCATATATTCTTAATACCTTCCACAGAGCATCTCTATCAACTCTATCATATACCTTCTCCAGATCCATAAATGCTACATACAAATCCATTTGCTTTTCTAAGTATTTCTCACATACATTCTTCAAAGCAAACACCTGATCCACACATCCTCTACCACTTCTGAAACCACACTGCTCTTCCCCAATCTGATGCTCTGTACATGCCTTCACCCTCTCAATCAATACCCTCCCATATAATTTACCAGGAATACTCAACAAACTTATACCTCTGTAATTTGAGCACTCACTCTTATCCCCTTTGCCTTTGTACAATGGCAGTATGCACGCATTCCGCCAATCCTCAGGCACCTCACCATGAGTCATACATACATTAAATAACCTTACCAACCAGTCAACAATACAGTCACCCCCTTTTTTAATAAATTCCACTGCAATACCATCCAAACCTGCTGCCTTGCCGGCTTTCATCTTCCGCAAAGCTTTTACTACCTCTTCTCTGTTTACCAAATCATTTTCCCTAACCCTCTCACTTTGCACACCACCTCGACCAAAACACCCTATATCTGCCACTCTATCATCCAACAAACCTTCAAAATACTCACTCCATCTCCTTCTCACATCACCACTACTTGTTATCATCTCCCCATTTGCGCCCTTCACTGAAGTTCCCATTTGCTCCCTTGTCTTACGCACTTTATTTACCTCCTTCCAGAACATCTTTTTATTCTCCCTAAAATTCAATGATACTCTCTCACCCCAACTCTCATTTGCCCTCTTTTTCACCTCTTGCACCTTTCTCTTGACCTCCTGTCTCTTTCTTTTATACATCTCCCACTCAATTGCATTTTTTCCTTGCAAAAATCGTCCAAATGCCTCTCTCTTCTCTTCCACTAATAATCTTATTTCTTCATCCCACCACTCACTACCCTTTCTAATCAACCCACCTCCCACTCTTCCCATGCCACAAGCATCTTTTGCACAATCCATCACTGATTCCCTAAATACATCCCATTCCTCCCCCACTCCCCTTACTTCCATTGTTCTCACCTTTTTCCATTCTGTACTCAGTCTCTCCTGGTATTTCCTCACACAAGTCTCCTTCCCAAGCTCACTTACTCTCACCACCCTCTTCACCCCAACATTCACTCTTCTTTTCTGAAAACCCATACAAATCTTCTCCTTAGCCTCCACAAGATAATGATCAGACATCCCTCCAGTTGCACCTCTCAGCACATTAACATCCAAAAGTCTCTCTTTCGCACCTTCATAGAACATACAAACCTCCAACAGCCAGGATCGAACCCGGGACCCCTGTGCAAGAGACAGGCATGCTAACCGCTAGGCTATGGGACTGTATAATAGGAAACAACTATTCGAAATACTAAGTACCCGAATACCCTTCGTCTCACAATGGTGAGCAACGGGGTCTATATTAGTTATTTCCGAACAGACGCACATAGCCAGCTGATAGCGTTTTACCGAACCTAACTGTTCTATGAAGGTGCGCGTTCATATGCACTTTATTCGTATTCATATACCTCCACGTTGTACAGTTAGGGTCTATATTGGTTATTTCCGAACAGACTCACATAGCCAGCTGATAGCGTTTTACCGAACCTAACTGTTCTATGAAGGTGCGCGCTCATATGCACTTTATTCGTATTCATATACCTCCGCATTGTACAGTTAGGTTTGGTAAAACGCTATCAGCTGGCTATGTGCGTCTGTTCGGAAATAACCAATATAGACCCCGTTGCTCACCATTGTGAGATGAAGGGTATTCGGGTATTAAGAATATATGGTGTGGGAGGCAAGTTGTTAGAAGCAGTGAAAAGTTTTTATCGAGGATGTAAGGCATGTGTACGTGTAGGAAGAGAGGAAAGTGATTGGTTCTCAGTGAATGTAGGTTTGCGGCAGGGGTGTGTGATGTCTCCATGGTTGTTTAATTTGTTTATGGATGGGGTTGTAAAGGAGGTAAATGCAAGAGTCCTGGAAAGAGGGGCAAGTATGAAGTCTGTTGGGGATGAGAGAGCTTGGGAAGTGAGTCAATTGTTGTTCGCTGATGATACAGCGCTGGTGGCTGATTCATGTGAGAAACTGCAGAAGCTGGTGACTGAGTTTGGTAAAGTGTGTGGAAGAAGAAAGTTGAGAGTAAATGTGAATAAGAGCAAGGTTATTAGGTACAGTAGGGGTGAGGGTCAAGTCAATTGGGAGGTGAGTTTGAATGGAGAAAAACTGGAGGAAGTGAAGTGTTTTAGATATCTGGGAGTGGATCTGTCAGCGGATGGAACCATGGAAGCGGAAGTGGATCATAGGGTGGGGGAGGGGGCGAAAATTTTGGGAGCCTTGAAAAATGTGTGGAAGTCGAGAACATTATCTCGGAAAGCAAAAATGGGTATGTTTGAGGGAATAGTGGTTCCAACAATGCTGTATGGTTGCGAGGCGTGGGCTATGGATAGAGATGTGCGCAGGAGGATGGATGTGCTGGAAATGAGATGTTTGAGGACAATGTGTGGTGTGAGGTGGTTTGATCGAGTAAGTAACGTAAGGGTAAGAGAGATGTGTGGAAATAAAAAGAGCGTGGTTGAGAGAGCAGAAGAGGGTGTTTTGAAATGGTTTGGGCACATGGAGAGAATGAGTGAGGAGAGATTGACCAAGAGGATATATGTGTCGGAGGTGGAGGGAACGAGGAGAAGAGGGAGACCAAATTGGAGGTGGAAAGATGGAGTGAAAAAGATTTTGTGTGATCGGGGCCTGAACATGCAGGAGGGTGAAAGGAGGGCAAGAAATAGAGTGAATTGGAGTCATGTGGTATACAGGGGTTGACGTGCTGTCAGTGGATTGAAGCAAAGCATGTGAAGCGGCTGGGGTAAACCATGGAAAGCTGTGTAGGTATGTATATTTGCGTGTGTGGACGTGTGTATGTACATGTGTATGGGGGGGGGGGGGGGCCATTTCTTTCGTCTGTTTCCTTGCGCTACCTCGCAAACGCGGGAGACAGCGACAAAGTATAAAAAAAAAAAAAAAAAAAAATATATATATATATATATATATATATATATATATATATATAGGTTCGGTAAAACGCTGTGGTTTCGGTGCATTATTACATGACAGCTAGAGACTGAGTGTGAACAAATGGGGCCTTTGGTGTTTTTCCTAGCGCTACCTCGCACACATGAGGGGGGAGGG
Source organism: Panulirus ornatus (assembly GCF_036320965.1). Classification (NCBI taxonomy): domain Eukaryota; kingdom Metazoa; phylum Arthropoda; class Malacostraca; order Decapoda; family Palinuridae; genus Panulirus; species Panulirus ornatus. The sequence goes on from NC_092282.1 coordinate 24,264,076, forward strand.
GGTTGTTATTCCATGTGTGGCGAGGTGGCGATGGGAACAAATAAAGGCAGACAGTATGAATTATGTACATGTGTATATATGTATATGTCTGTGTGTGTATATATATGTGTACATTGAGATGTATAGGTATGTATATTGTGCATGTGTGGACATGTATGTATATACATGTGTATGTGGGCGGGTTGGGCCATTCTTTCGTCTGTTTCCTTGCGCTACCTCGCTAACACAGGAGACTGCGATAAAGCAAAATAAATAGAAATAAAATATATATATATATATATATATATATTATCCCTGGGGATAGGGGAGAAAGAATACTTCCCACGTATTCCCTGCGTGTCGTAGAAGGTGACTAAAAGGGAAGGGAGCGGGGGGGCTGGAAATCCTCCCCTCTCATTTTTTAATTTTCCAAAAGAAGGAACAGAGAAGGGAGCCAAGTGAGGATATTACCTCAAAGGCTCAGTCTTCTGTTCTTAACGCTACCTCGCTAACGCGGGAAATGGCGAATAGTATGAAAAAAAAAAAGATTATCCCTGGGGATAGGGGAGAAAGAATACTTCCCAAGTATTCCCTGCATGTCGTAGAAGGCGACTAAAAGGGAAGGGAGCGGGGGCTGGAAATCTTCCCCTCATTTTTTTTTTTAATTTTTCCAAAGGAAGGAACAGAGAAGGGGGCTGGGTGAAGATGTTTCCTCAGAGGTCCAGTCCTCTGTTATTAACGCTACCTCGCTGAGGCGGGAAATGGCGAATAGTATGAAAAAAAGAAAGAGATATATATATATATATATATATTAATATGCTGAGAGGGGCAACTGGAGGGATGTCTGATCATTATCTTGTGGAGGTGAAGGTGAAGACTTGTAGAGGTTTTCAGAAAAGAAGAGAGAATGGTGGGGTGAAGAGAGTGGTGAGAATAAGTGAGCTTGGGAAGGAGACTTGTGTGTGGAAGTACCAGGAGAGACTGAGTACAGAATGGAAAAAGGTGAGAATAAAGGACGTAAGGTGAGTGGGGGAGGAATAGGCTGTATTTAGGGAAGAGGTGATGGCTTGTCCAAAAGATACTTGTGGCATGAGAAGCGTGGGAGGTGGGCAGATTAGAAAGGGTAGTGAGTGGTGGGATGAAGAAGTACGATTATCAGTGAAAGAGAAGAGAGAGGCATTTGGATGATTTTTGCTGGGAAATAATGCAAATGACTGGGAGATGTATAAAATAAAGAGGCAGGAGGTCAAGAGAAAGGTGCAAGAGGTGAAAAAGAGGGCAAATGAGAGTTAGGGTGAAAGCGTCTCATTAAATTTTAGGGAGAATAAAAAGATATTTTGGAAGGAGGGAAATAAAGTGCGTAAGACAAGGGAACAAATGGGAACATCAGTGAAGGGGGCTAATGGGGAGGTGATAACAAGTAGTGGTGATGTGAGGAGATGGAGTGATTATGTTGAAGGTTTGTTGAATGTGTTTGATGATAGAGTGGCAAATATTGGGTGTTTTGGTTGAGGTGGTATGCAAAGTGAGAGGGTTAGGGAGAATGATTTGGTAGACAGAGAAGAGGTAGTAAGAGCTTTGCGGAAGATGAAAGCCAGCGGGTTTGGATGGTATTGCAGTGGAATTTATTAAAAAAGGGGGTGACTGTATTGTTGACTGGTTGGTAAGGTTATTTAATGTATGTATGACTCATGGTGAGGTGCCTGAGGATTGGCGGAATGCTTGCATAGTGCCATTGTACAAAGGCAAAGGGGATAAAAGTGAGTGCTCAAATTACAGAGGTATAAGTCTGTTGAGTTTTCCTGGTAAATTATATGGGAGGGTATTGATTGAGAGGGTGAAGGCATGTACAGAGCATCAGATTGGGGAAGAGCAGTGTGGTTTCAGAAGTGGTAGAGGATGTGTGGATCAGGTGTTTGCTTTGAAGAATGTATGTGAGAAATACCTAGAAAAGCAAATGGATTTGTTTGTAGCATTTATGGATCTGGAGAAGGCATATGATAAGAGTTGATAGAGATGCTCTGTGGAAGGTATTAAGAATATATGGTGTGGAAGGCAAGTTCTTAGAAGCAGTGAAAAGTTTTTATCAAGGATGTAAGGCATGTGTACGTGTAGGAAGAGAGGAAAGTGATTGGTTCTCAGTGAATGTAGGTTTGCGGCAGGGGTGTGTGATGTCTCCATGGTTGTTTAATTTGTTTATGGATGTGGTTGTTAGGGAGGTGAATGCAAGAGTGGTGACTGAGTTTGGTAAAGTGTGTGAAAGAAGAAAGCTGAGAGTAAATGTGAATAAGAGTACGGTTATTAGGTACAGTAGGGTTGAGGGACAAGTCAATTGGGAGGTAAGTTTGAATGGAGAAAAACTGGAGGAAGTGAAGTGTTTTAGATAACTGGGAGTGGATTTGGCAGCAAATGGAACCATAGAAGCAGAAGTGAATCGTAGGGTGGGGGAGGGGGCGAACGTTTTGGGAACATTGAAGAATGTGTGGAAGTCAAGAACAATATCTCGGAAAGCAAAAATGGGTATGTTTGAAGGAATTGTAGTTCCAACAATGTTATATGGTTGCGAGGCGTGGGCTACGGATAGAGTTGTGCGCAGGAAGGTGGATGTGCTGGAAATGAGATGTTTGAGGACAATATGTGGTGTGATGTGAGGTGGTTTGATCGAGTAAGTAATGAAAGGGTAAGAGAGATGTGAGGTAATAAAAAGAGTGTGGTTGAGAGAGCAGAAGAGGGTGTTTTGAAATGGTTTGGTCACACGGAGAGAATGAGTGAGGAAAGATTGACCAAGAGGATATATGTGTCAGAGGTGGAGGGAACGAGGAAAAGTGGGAGACCAAATTGGTGGGGGAAAGACGAAGTGAAAAAGATTTAGTGTGATCGGGGCCTGAACATGCAGGAGGGTGAAAGGCGTGCAAGGAATAGGGTGTATTGGGACGATGTGGTGTACCAGGGTCGATGTGCTGTCAATGGATTGAACCAGGGCATGTGAAGTGTCTGGGGTAAACAATGGAAAGTTCTGTTGGGCCTGGATGTGGAAAGGGAGCTGTGGTTTCGGTGCATTATTACATGAGAGCTAGAGATTAGAGTGTGAACGAATGGGGCCTTTGTTGTCTTTTCCTAGTGCTACCTCCTGCACATGAGGAGGGAGGGGGTTGTTATTTCATGTGTGTCAGGGTGGCGATGGGAATGAATAAAGGCAGACAGTATGAATTATGTACATGTGTATATATGTATAAGTCTGTGTGTGTATATATACGTATACATTGAGATGTATAGGTATGTATATTTGCGTGTGTGGACGTGTATGTGGATGGGTTGGGCCATGCTTTCGTCTGTTTCCTTGCGCTACCTCGCTAACATGGGAGGCAGCAACAAAGCAAAATAATATATATAGGTATATATATATATATATATCCCTGGGGATAGGGGAGAAAGAATACTTCCCACGTATTCCCTGCGTGTCGAAGAAGGCGACTAAAAGGGGAGGGAGTGGGGGACTGAAAATCCTCCCCTCTTTTTTTTTTTTTTAATTTTCCAAAAGAAGGAACAGAGGAGGGGGCCAGGTGAGGATATTCCCTCGGAGGCCCAGTCCTCTGTTCTTAATGCTACCTTGCTAATGCGGGAAATGGCGAATAGTTTGAAAGAAAAGAAAAAATATATATATATGTATTATTTTCATTTTTTTTATTTTGCTTTGTCGCTGTCTCCCACGTTTGCGGGTAGCACAAGGAAACAGACGAAAAAAATGGCCCAACCCACCCCCATATACAAGTATATACATACACGTCCACACACGCAAATATACATACCTATACATCTCAATGTACACATATATATACACACACAGACACATACATATATACCCATGCACAATTCACACTGTCTGCCTTTATTCATTCCCATCGCCACCTCGCCACACATGGAATACCATCCCCCTCCCCCCTCCTGTGTGCGAGGTAGCGATAGGAAAAGACAACAAAGGCCCCATTCGTTCACACTCAGTCTCTAGCTGTCATGCAATAATGCCCGAAACCACAGCTCCCTTTTCACATCCAGGCCCCACAGAACTTTCCATGGTTTACCCCAGACGCTTCACATGCCCTGATTCAATCCACTGACAGCACGTCAACCCCGGTATACCACATCGATCCAATTCACTCTATTCCTTGCCCGCCTTTCACCCTCCTGCATGTTCAGGCCCCGATCACTCAAAATCTTTTTCACTCCATCTTTCCACCTCCAATTTCGTCTCCCACTTCTCGTTCCCTCCACCTCCGACACATATATCCTCTTGGTCAATCTTTCCTCACTCATTCTCTACATGTGCCCAAAACATTTCAAAACACCCTCTTTTGCTCTCTCAACCACGCTCTTTTTATTTCCACACATCTCTCTTACCCTTATATTACTTACTCGATCAAACCACCTCACACCACACATTGTCCTCAAACATCTCATTTCCAGCACATCCACCCTCCCGCGCACAACTCTATCCATAGCCCACGCCTCGCAACCATACAACATTGTTGGAACCACTATTCCTTCAAACATATATATATATATATATATATATTTTTTTTTTTTTTTTTTTTTTTTTTATACTTTGTCGCTGTCTCCCGCGTTTGCGAGGTAGCGCAAGGAAACAGACGAAAGAAATGGCCCAACCCCCCCCCCATACACATGTATATACATACATCCACACACGCAAATATACATACCTACACAGCTTTCCATGGTTTACCCCAGACGCTTCACATGCCTTGATTCAATCCACTGACAGCACGTCAACCCCGGTATACCACATCGCTCCAATTCACTCTATTCCTTGCCCTCCTTTCACCCTCCTGCATGTTCAGGCCCCGATCACACAAAATCTTTTTCACTCCATCTTTCCACCTCCAATTTGGTCTCCCTCTTCTCCTCGTTCCCTCCACCTCCGACACATATATCCTCTTGGTCAATCTCTCCTCACTCATTCTCTCCATGTGCCCAAACCACTTCAAAACACCCTCTTCTGCTCTCTCAACCACGCTCTTTTTATTTCCACACATCTCTCTTACCCTTACGTTACTCACTCGATCAAACCACCTCACACCACACATTGTCCTCAAACATCTCATTTCCAGCACATCCATCCTCCTGCGCACAACTCTATCCATAGCCCACGCCTCGCAACCATACAACATTGTTGGAACCACTATTCCTTCAAACATACCCATTTTTGCTTTCCGAGATAATGTTCTCGACTTCCACACATTCTTCAAGGCCCCCAGAATTTTCACCCCCTCCCCCACCCTATGATCCACTTCCGCTTCCATGGTTCCATCCGCTGCCAGATCCACTCCCAGATATCTAAAACACTTCACTTCCTCCAGTTTTTCTCCATTCAAACTCACCTCCCAATTGACTTGACCCTCAACCCTACTGTACCTAATAACCTTGCTCTTATTCACATTTACTCTTAACTTTCTTCTTCCACACACTTTACCAAACTCAGTCACCAGCTTCTGCAGTTTCTCACATGAATCAGCCACCAGCGCTGTATCATCAGCGAACAACAACTGACCCACTTCCCAAGCTCTCTCATCCCCAACAGACTTCATACTTGCCCCTCTTTCCAAAACTCTTGCATTTACCTCCCTAACAACCCCATCCATAAACAAATTAAACAACCATGGAGACATCACACACCCCTGCCGCAAACCTACATTCACTGAGAACCAATCACTTTCCTCTCTTCCTACACGTACACATGCCTTACATCCTCGATAAAAACTTTTCACTGCTTCTAACAACTTTCCTCCCACACCATATATTCTTAATAACTTCCACAGAGCATCTCTATCAACTCTATCGTATGCCTTCTCCAGATCCATAAATGCTACATACAAATCCATTTGCTTTTCTAAGTATTTCTCACATACATTCTTCAAAGCAAACACCTGATCCACACATCCTCTACCACTTCTGAAACCACACTGCTCTTCCCCAATCTGATGCTCTGTACATGCCTTCACCCTCTCAATCAATACCCTCCCATATAATTTACCAGGAATACTCAACAAACTTATACCTCTGTAATTTGAGCACTCACTCTATATATATATATTTAATCCCTGGGGATGGGGGAGAAAGAATACTTCCCACGTATTCCCTGCATGTCGTAGAAGGCGACTAAAAGGGGACTGAGCGTGGGGCTGGAAATCCTCCCGTTTCTTTTTTAATTTTCCAAAAGAAGGAACAGAGAAGGGGGCCAGTTGAGGATATTCCCTCAAAGGCCCAGTCCTCTGTTCTAAACGCTACCTCGCAAACGCGGGAGACAGCGACAAAGCAAAATAAATAAAAAAAATATATTTATATATATATATATATATATATATATATATATATATATATATATATATATATATATTTATAATCCCTGGGGATAGGGGAGCAAGAATACTTCCCACGTATTCCCTGCGTGTCGTAGAAGGCGACTAAAAGAGGAGGGAGCGGGGGGCTGGAAATCCTCCCCTCTCGTTTTTTTTTTAATTTTCCAAAAGAAGGAACAGAGAATTGGGCCAGGTGAGGGTAGTCCCTCAAAGGCCCAGTCCTCTGTTCTTAACGCTACCTCGCTAATGCGGGAAATGGCGAATAGTTTGAATGAAAGATATATATTTATATATATATATATATATATATATATATATATATATATATATATATATATATATATATATAGAGGATGTGTGGATCAGGTGTTTGCTTTGAAGAATGTATGTGAGAAATACTTAGAAAAGCAAATGGATTTGTATGTAGCATTTATGGATCTGGAGAAGGCATATGATAGAGTTGATAGAGATGCTCTGTGGAAGGTATTAAGAATATATGGTGTGGGAGGAAAGTTGTTAGAAGCAGTGAAAAGTTTTTATCGAGGATGTAAGGCATGTGTACGTGTAGGAAGAGAGGAAAGTGATTGGTTCTCAGTGAATGTAGGTTTGCGGCAGGGGTGTGTAATGTCTCCATGGTTGTCTAATTTGTTTATGGATGGGGTTGTTAGGGAGGTAAATGCAAGAGTTTTGGAAAGAGGGGCAAGTATGAAGTCTGTTGGGGATGAGAGAGCTTGGGAAGTGAGTCAGTTGTTGTTCGCTGATGATACAGCGCTGGTGGCTGATTCATGTGAGAAACTGCAGAAGCTGGTGACTGAGTTTGGAAAAGTGTGTGGAAGAAGAAAGTTAAGAGTAAATGTGAATAAGAGCAAGGTTATTAGGTACAGTAGGGTTGAGGGTCAAGTCAATTGGGAGGTGAGTTTGAATGGAGAAAAACTGGAGGAAGTGAAGTGTTTTAGATATCTGGGAGTGGATCTGGCAGCGGATGGAACCATGGAAGCGGAAGTGGATCATAGGGTGGGGGAGGGGGCGAAAATCCTGGGGGCCTTGAAGAATGTGTGGAAGTCGAGAACATTATCTCGGAAAGCAAAAATGGGTATGTTTGAAGGAATAGTGGTTCCAACAACGTTGTATGGTTGCGAGGCGTGGGCTATGGATAGAGTTGTGCGCAGGAGGATGGATGTGCTGGAAATGAGATGTTTGAGGACAATGTGTGGTGTGAGGTGGTTTGATTGAGTGAGTAATGTAAGGGTAAGAGAGATGTGTGGAAATAAAATGAGCGTGGTTGAGAGAGTAGAAGAGGGTGTTTTGAAGTGGTTTGGGCACATGGAGAGGATGAGTGAGGAAAGATTGACCAAGAGGATATATGTGTCGGAGGTGGAGGGAACAAGGAGAAGAGGGAGACCAAATTGGAGGTGGAAAGATGGAGTGAAAAAGATTTTGTGTGATCGGGGCCTGAACATGCAGGAGGGTGAAAGGAGGGCAAGGAATAGAGTGAATTGGAGCGATGTGGTATACCGGGGTTGACGTGCTGTCAGTGGATTGAAGCAAGGCATGTGAAGCGTCTGGGGTAAACCATGGAAAGCTGTGTAGGTATGTATATTTGCGTGTGTGGACGTATGTATATACATGTGTATGGGGGGGGGGTTGGGCCATTTCTTTCGTCTGTTTCCTTGCGCTACCTCGCAAACGCGGGAGACAGCGACAAAGTATAATAAATAAATAAATAATATATATATATATATATATATATATATATATATATATATATATATATATATATATATATATATATATATATTTTTTCACACTATTCGCCATTTCCCGCATTAGCGAGGTAGCGCTGAGAACAGAGGACTGGGCCCTTGAGGGAATATCCTCACCTGGCCGCCTTCTCTGTTCCTTCTTTTGGAAAATTAAAAAGAAAAAAAAACACGAGGGGAGGATTTCCAGCCCCCTGCTCCCTCCCCTTTTAGTCGCCTTGTACGACACGCAGGGAATACGTGGGAAGTATTCTTTCTCCCCTATCCCCAGGGATAATATATATATATATATTTTTTATATTTATCATACTTTGTCGCTATCTCCCGCGTTAGCGAGGTAGCGTAAGGAAACAGACGAAAGAATGGCCCAACCCACCTACATACACATGTATATACATACACGTCCACACACACTTATATACATACCTATACATTTCAATATATATATATATATATATATATATATATATATATCTTTCTTTTAAACTATTCGCCATTTCCCGCGTTAGCGAGGTAGCGCTAAGAACAGAGGACTGGGCCTTTTTTGGAATATCCTCAACTGGCCCCCTCTGTTCCTTCTTTTGGAAAATTTAAAAAAAAAAAAAAACGAGAGGGGAGGATTTCCAGCCCCCCGCTCCCTCCCCTTTTAGTCGCCTTCTACGACACGCAGGGAATACGTGGGAAGTATTCTTAATCCCCTATCCCCAGGGATAATATATATATATATATATATATATATATATATATATATATATATATATATATATATATATATATATATATATATATATTTTTTTGCTTTGTCGCTGTCTCCCGCGTTTGCGAGGTAATGCAAGGAAACAGACGAAAGAAATGGCCCAACCCACCCCCATACACATGTATATACATACGTCCACACACGCAAATATACATACCTACACAGCTTTCCATGGTTTTCCCCAGATGCTTCACATGCCCTGATTCAATCCACTGACAGCACATCAACCCCGGTATACCACATCGCTCCAATTCACTCTATTCCTTGCCCTCCTTTCACCCTCCTGCATGTTCAGGCCCTGATCACACAAAATCTTTTTCATTCCATCTTTCCATCTCCAATTTGGTCTCCCTCTTCTCCTCGTTCCCTCCACCTCCGACACGTATATCCTCTTGGTCAATCTTTCCTCACTCATTCTCTCCATGTGACCAAACCATTTCAAAACACCCTCTTCTGCTCTCTCAACCATGCTCTTTTTATTTCCACACATCTCTCTTACCCTTACGTTACTTACTCGATCAAACCACCTCACACCACACATTGTCCTCAAACATCTCATTTCCAGCACATCCATCCTCCTGCGCACAACTCTATCCATAGCCCATGCCTCGCAACCATACAACATTGTTGGAACCACTATTCCTTCAAACATACCCATTTTTGCTTTCCGAGATAATGTTCTCGACTTCCACACATTCTTCAAGGCTCCCAGAATTTTCGCCCCCTCCCCCACCCTATGATCCACTTCCGCTTCCATGGTTCCATCCGCTGCCAGATCCACTCCCAGATATCTAAAACACTTCACTTCCTCCAGTTTTTCTCCATTTAAACTCACCTCCCAATTATATATATATTATTGACTGGTTGGTAAGGTTATTTAATGTATGTATGACTCATGGTGAGGTGCCTGAGGATTGGCAGAATGCGTGCATAGTGCCATTGTACAAAGGCAAAGGGGATAAGAGTGAGTGCTCAAATTACAGAGGTATAAGTTTGTTGAGTATTCCTGGTAAATTATATGGGAGGGCATTGATTGAGAGGGTGAAGGCATGTACAGAGCATCAGATTGGGGAAGAGCACTGTGGTTTCAGAAGTGGTAGAGGATGTGTGGATCAGGTGTTTGCTTTGAAGAATGTATGTGAGAAATACTTAGAAAAGCAAATGGATTTGTATGTAGCATTTGTGGATCTGGAGAAGGCATATGACAGAGTTGATAGAGATGCTCTGTGGAAGGTATTAAGAATATATGGTGTGGGAGGCAAGTTGTTAGAAGGAGTGAAAAGTTTTTATCGAGGATGTAAGGCATGTGTAAGTGTAGGAAGAGAGGAAAGTGATTGGTTCTCAGTGAATGTAGGTTTGCGGCAGGGGTGTGTGATGTCTCCATGGTTGTTTAATTTGTTTATGGATGGGGTTGTTAGGGAGGTGAATGCAAGAGTTTTGGAAAGAGGGGCAAGTATGAAGTCTGTTGGGGATGAGAGAGCTTGGGAAGTGAGTCAGTTGTTGTTCGCTGATGATACAGCGCTGGTGGCTGATTCATGTGAGAAACTGCAGAAGCTGGTGACTGAGTTTGGTAAAGTGTGTGAAAGAAGAAAGTTAAGAGTAAATGTGAATAAGAGCAAGGTTATTAGGTACAGTAGGGTTGAGGGTCAAGTCAATTGGGAGGTAAGTTTGAATGGAGAAAAACTGGAGGAAGTAAAGTGTTTTAGATATCTGGGAGTGGATCTGGCAGCGGATGGAACCATGGAAGCGGAAGAGGATCATACGGTGGGGGAGGGGGTTCGAAAATCCTGGGAGCCTTGAAGAATGTGTGGAAGTCGAGAACATTATCTCAGAAAGCAAAAATGGGTATGTTTGAAGGAATAGTGGTTCCAACAATGTTGTATGGTTGCGAGGCGTGGGCTATGGATAGAGTTGTGCGCAGGAGGATGGATGTGCTGGAAATGAGATGTTTGAGGACAATGTGTGGTGTGAGGTGGTTTGATCGAGTAAGTAACGTAAGGGTAAGAGAGATGTGTGGAAATAAAAAGAGCGTGGTTGAGAGAGCAAAAGAGGGTGTTTTGAAATGGTTTGGGCACATGGAGAGAATGAGTGAGGAAAGATTGACCAAGAGGATATATGTGTCAGAGGTGGAGGGAACAAAGAGAATTGGGAGACCAAATTGGAGGTGGAAAGATGGAGTGAAAAAGATTTTGAGTGATCGGGGCCTGAACATGCAGGAGGGTGAAAGGCGTGCAAGGAATAGAGTGAATTGGAACGATGTGGTATATCGGGGTCGACATGCTGTCAATGGATTGAACCAGGGCATGTGAAGCGCCTGGGGTAATCCATGGAAAGTTCTGTGGGGCCTGGATGTGGAAAGGGAGCTGTGGTTTCGGTGCATTATTACATGACAGCTAGAGGCTGAGTGTGTACGAATGGGGCCTTTGTTGTCTTTCCCTAGCACTACCTCGTGCACATGAGGGGGGAGGGGGATGGTATTCCATGTGTGGCGAGGTGGCAATGGGAATGAATAAAGGCAGACAGTGTGAATTGTGTGCATGGGTATATATGTGTGTATATATATGTGTACATTGAGATGTATAGGTATGTATATTTGCGTGTGTGGACGTGTATGTACATACATTGTGTATGGGGGTGGGTTGGGCCATTTCTTTCGTCTGTTTCCTTGCGCTACCTCGCAAATGCGGGAGGAAAAAAAAAAAATATATATATATATATATATCCTTGCTTGAGTCATCTAGTTACTATCATGAAGTCTATTCTGTAATATCTGTAATACCTCAAATGTGTCTCTGAAGAAGAAAGGTCTGAAGAACAATGGAGTTATGGAAGCAAAAGCTCATATTGAAGGGAAAGGTATGCCTGGGAGACGTGGACATATGGAAACAGTGCAAGATGAAATTAAGAATAGGAGTGCATGAAAGGATCAAGTATGTAAAACTCTGCAATGATATAACATTACTGCAGAGTGTATTATGTTCTATATGAGCGAAAGTTCTGTGCAGTTATATTATGCTATTACATGTGTAGTACAAATATTATACTAAGAACACTATTATAACTGATAAGCTATGCGCTATCTGATAGAAAGAAGTAAATTTTTGTTACCGTCTAGAATTCTGCAAACTCTTTGGGAAACATCTCCAGCGAAGCAGTCCGGAAGGTGCTCCTGCTTTCCTCATACTGAGGAAATTGGGTTGTGTCCCCACGGTTTTTTAACCTGGGAACCAGCGGGGCAGATATCTACCATGGGGAGGTAACAAAGCGGTCACATGCAACATTCAGCAGTGCAGGCATTAAAGGGTCACAACAATTTTTTGAGCATGAAAGACATCTCATTAATTCTTGCATTTATTCAGCTAATAGAATAAGAACATTCTCAAAATAATGTTCTTTTTTTCTCTCTTTCCCAAACCTGGAAAGTTAAATCCTTAAGTACTAAATAACTAATTAATGGCAAAATATTACTGTTGCAGTAGTCTTTAAATTGTATCTACAACCAAGATTATACTCATGTCCGAGTTGTTGCCGAGATGGAAAATCCGCAACATTTAGTGTACATATCCAATGTTATCCCTAGGATGAAAAACAATCGGTTTAAAATTTTATGTCGATAAATAAGAAAAAAATTTCAACTTGATACAACTTAAAGACTGAAAAAGGGCAACTTGAAAATTAATCAATACTGAAACAAAATATATATGGCTCAAAAATTGATGGTTCCCCAAGAAGTAATAGTTGCAGAGAATATTAGTAACAATCCTTAATGGGAACAGAGTATTGTTGCAACATGCTGAGAAAGGTAAATTAATCAGTCAAAATGAATTAATCCTATGAGAGCTGTGAACTGTGCCATTAGAGATCATCTTTCATAATGTAATTTTTACATAAATATTTTGTAAAAAGTGCTGTCTCTATGTAATTGAAATTTGAAAAATATATATATTATTATACTTTGTCGCTGTCTCCCGCGTTTGCGAGGTAGCGCAAGGAAACAGACGAAAGAAATGGCCCAACCCCCCCCATACACATGTATATACATACGTCCACACACAGCTTTCCATGGTTTACCCCAGACGCTTCACATGCCTTGATTCAATCCACTGACAGCACGTCAACCCCGGTATACCACATCGATCCAATTCACTCTATTCCTTGCCCTCCTTTCACCCTCCTGCATGTCCAGGCCCCGATCACACAAAATCTTCTTCACTCCATCTTTCCACCTCCAATTTGGTCTCCCTCTTCTCCTCGTTCCCTCCACCTCCGACACATATATCCTCTTGGTCAATCTTTCCTCACTCATTCTCTCCATGTGCCCAAACCACTTCAAAACACCCTCTTCTGCTCTCTCAACCACGCTCTTTTTATTTCCACACATCTCTCTTACCCTTACGTTACTCACTCGATCAAACCACCTCACACCACACATTGTCCTCAAACATCTCATTTCCAGCACATCCATCCTCCTGCGCACAACTCTATCCATAGCCCACGCCTCGCAACCATACAACATTGTTGGAACCACTATTCCTTCAAACATACCCATTTTTGCTTTCCGAGATAATGTTCTCGACTTCCACACATTCTTCAAGGCCCCCAGAATTTTTGCCCCCTCCCCCACCCTATGATCCACTTCCGCTTCCATGGTTCCATCCGCTGCCAGATCCACTCCCAGATATCTAAAACACTTCACTTCCTCCAGTTTTTCTCCATTCAAACTCACCTCCCAATTGACTTGACCCTCAACCCTACTGTACCTAATAACCTTGCTCTTATTCACATTTACTCTTAACTTTCTTCTTCCACACACTTTACCAAACTCAGTCACCAGCTTCTGCAGTTTCTCACATGAATATATATATATATATATATATATATATATATATATATATATATATATATATATATATATATACATTTGGATAAGTTTAAGTTTGTTGAGTATTCCTGGTAAATTATATGGGAGGGTATTGATTGAGAGGGTGAAGGCATGTACAGAGCATCAGATTGGGGAAGAGCAGTGTGGTTTCAGAAGTGGTAGAGGATGTGTGGATCAGGTGTTTGCTTTGAAGAATGTATGTGAGAAATACTTAGAAAAGCAAATGGATTTGTATGTAGCATTTATGGATCTGGAGAAGGCATATGATAGAGTTGATAGAGATGCTCTGTGGAAGGTATTAAGAATATATGGTGTGGGAGGCAAGTTGTTAGAAGCAGTGAAAAGTTTTTATCGAGGATGTAAGGCATGTGTACGTGTAGGAAGAGAGGAAAGTGATTGGTTCTCAGTGAATGTAGGTTTGCGGCAGGGGTGTGTGATGTCTCCATGGTTGTTTAATTTGTTTATGGATGGGGTTGTTAGGGAGGTGAATGCAAGAGTTTTGGAAAGAGGGGCGAGTATGAAGTCTGTTAGGGATGAGAGAGCTTGGGAAGTGAGTCAGTTGTTGTTCGCTGATGATACAGCTCTGGTGGCTGATTCATGTGAGAAACTGCAGAAGCTGGTGACTGAGTTTGGTAAAGTGTGTGAAAAAAGAAAGTTAAGAGTAAATGTGAATAAGAGCAAGGTTATTAGGTACAGTAGGGTTGAGGGTCAAGTCAATTGGGAGGTGAGTTTGAATGGAGAAAAACTGGAGGAAGTGAAGTGTTTTAGATATCTGGGAGTGGATATGGCAGCGGATGGAACCATGGAAGCGGAAGTGGATCATAGGGTGGGGGAGGGGGCGAAAATTCTGGGAGCCTTGAAGAATGTGTGGAAGTCGAGAACATCATCTCGGAAAGCAAAAATGGGTATGTTTGAAGGAATAGTGGTTCCAACAATGTTGTATGGTTGCGAGGCGTGGGCTATGGATAGAGTTGTGCGCAGGAGGATGGATGTGCTGGAAATGAGATGTTTGAGGACAATGTGTGGTGTGAGGTGGTTTGATCGAGTAAGTAACGTAAGGGTAAGAGAGATGTGTGGAAATAAAAAGAGCGTGGTTGAGAGAGCAGAAGAGGGTGTTTTGAAATGGTTTGGGCACATGCAGAGAATGAGTGAGGAAAGATTGACCAAGAGGATATATGTGTCGGAGGTGGAGGGAACGAGGAGAAGAGGGAGACCAAATTGGAGGTGGAAAGATGGAGTGAAAAAGATTTTGTGTGATCGGGGCCTGAACATGCAGGAGGGTGAAAGGAGGGCAAGGAATAGAGTGAATTGGAGCGATGTGGTATACCGGGGTTGACGTGCTGTCAGTGGACTGAATCAAGGCATGTGAAGCGTCTGGGGTAAACCATGGAAAGCTGTGTAGGTATGTATATTTGCGTGTGTGGACGTATGTATATACATGTGTATGGGGGTGGGTTGGGCCATTTCTTTCGTCTGTTTCCTTGCGCTACCTCGCAAACGCGGGAGACAGCGGCAAAAAAAAAAAAATGTATGTCTCTCTTTTTAAACCAGGTATTCCCAATCACCAGTCCTTTTTTGGCACATAAATCTACAAGCTCTTCACCATTTGCATTTACAACACTGAACACCCCATGTACACAAATCATTCCCTCAACAGCCACATTACTCACCTTTGCATTCAAATCACCCATTACTATAACCCGGTCTCGTGCATCAAAACTACGAACACACTCACTCAGCTGCTCCCAAAACACTTGCCTCTCACGATCTTTCTTCTCATGCCCTGGTGCATATGCACCAATAATCACCCATCTCTCTCCATCCACTTTCAATTTTACCCATATCAATCCAGAGTTTACTTTCTTACACTCTTTCATATACTTCCACCACTCTTGTTTCAGGAGTAGTGCTACTCCTTCCCTTGCTCTTGTCCTCTCACTAACCCCTGACTTTACTCCCAAGACATTCCCAAACCACTCTTCCCCTTTACCCTTGAGCTTCGTTTCACTCAGAGCCAAAACATCCCGGTTCCTTTCCTCAAACATACTACCTATCTCTCCTTTTTTTCTTATCTTGGTTACATCCACACACATTTAGACACCCCAATCTGAGCCTTCGAGGAGGATGAGCGCTCCCCACGTGACTCCTTCTTCTGTTTCCCCTTTTAGAAAGTTAAAATACAAGGAGGGGAGAGTTTCTAGCCCCCCGCTCCCATCCCCTTTAGTCACCTTCTACGACATGTGTAACCCCATTATTCTTATTTTTCTTTTATTTTGCTTTGTCGCTGACTCCCGCATTAGCGAGGTAGCGCAAGGAAACAGACGAAAGAATGGCCCAACCCGCCCACATACACATGTATATACATACACGTCCACATACGCAAATATACATACCTATACATCTCAATGTACACATATATACACACACAGACATATACATATATACACATGTACATAATTCATACTGTCTGCCTTTATTTGTTCCCATTGCCACCTTGCCACACATGGAATAACAACCCCCTCCCCCCTCATGTGTGCGAGGTAGCGCTAGGAAAAGACACCAAAGGCCCCATTCGTTCACACTCAGTCTCTAGCTGTCATGTAATAATGCACCGAAACCACAGCTCCCTTTCCACATCCAGGCCCCACACAACTTTCCATGGTTTACCCCAGACGCTTCACATGCCCTGGTTCAATCCATTGACAGCATGTCGACCCCGGTATACCACATCGTTCCAATTCACTCTATTCCTTATTCGTATGCATGAATTCTAAACAAACAAGAAAATACAAATTGAAATCAGTATGAACTAATATGATCTGCCAACACCAGACTGTCAGCAACCTGGACAGTCTGGACACTCGCTTGCCTCCATTCATTCATGAGTGGAGTTATAAGCTCCAACTATAGCAAGTAATCTTTCATCTGATATATCATGTACATGTTTTATGTGCACTACACTTGTGAGATAAAAGTGTGAATATCAGGATCAGTTTGGGCTTAAAACATAACCCCCCTTTTACCATGTAAAACTCGGTTTCCTTTATAGACTTGCTTTGTACGGACTTTTCCTCGAACTTATTCCTCATGCAAAGTAGGAAAGGTAATAATAAAGTGAGGAAACAACAAATTGCGAATGCTGCAACTGAACCCAACTTTAAAACTTTACACAATGAAAAGGCAACAATGGTTATGTGAAAAAACTGACTTTAAATCTACATACAACAAAAAGGCAGCAACAGTTCCAACATTACTTAGTTCCCGTGAATTGCTGGCGTGCAAATGGAACAAACCATAAATACGGCAATAACCAGTCTGTCCATAGACTATCCATTACCTTACATCATTTGAGAGTAGTTATGTAGTTAAAACTAAAGCATGAGGCACTCTAAGAACTGCTGTGAAGCCTTGCTATGATACAGTCCATTCTTTGACTTTGAAATAAGCTCTATTTCTGTACCAACTGTTCAGTCATGCAAGAAAAAACTGAGATTATATCCTTGAGCTTTACATAAAGAAAGGTGATTTAACAAATAATAAAAGTTAAAAACAAATATTAATGCAATTGTCTCATATCATGCAACTACATAACATAAATAATTTAAACTCAGCATGCAAGCTGCAAATTCAAGGCAAACTTCTACAAAAAGTTTCAAAACTAGAATAGCCATTAGCCTGAGATGGTAAGAACAGAGGCATGACAGCACTTGCAATAAGCTTACCTTCCTCTGATATACAGCAATCCAGTCTGTTGATGTGAACCACTTGTGATTCTTGATGTCATTGACAGCATTCTTTAAATTTCCATATCGTTTGGTCAAGTCAACCTGCAGGAGGTTCCTCAAGAGGTCCTTAAGGTCAGATGAGAAATGACCTGGGAATCGGACCTAAAAGAAGATATCCACATGAAAATAATTACCTTGAACCTACAAAGAGCAAATATCAGCTCTCTTAAATGGCAATAATCTTCCAAGAAATTTTTTCATGAATGATATTCTAAAAAACTATACATGCTAGCAAAGTTTTGAGAAAAGGAAAGTGTGAAATCCGATTAGACCAAAGATGCTGTTGGGGCTGACAACCTATAAGAGGAAAATTATATGGAGAATTATGAGTCAACATTATGCCAGACCTTTTCCCTGAAAATCACTTAAAGAGGTTGTAAAAGGAGACAAAACATACTTTGGTCATGTTAAAACACCTCTAAGTCCATGAACAAACATGCTCAAGAATGTTTTTGTGATATACTAATCATATTTAAGCTTGGTCTCCCCAAAGGAAGAAATGTATATTTCTATTGAAGAACACACAAATATAAATGAGCAAGATGTTGCTAAAATAAGGGATGTGCTTTGGCAAGCTTCTGAATTACCCAAATAACAGAAGATAATATGGGATTGATGATAACTAAATGCAAGCTAATGATTATATAGATGATCATATTTGAAAGGATGTAATGTTTACTTTATAAAGTATTCTTACTCATTTATAATGAAATATTTCAAGATAATCTAAGCTACTTTTTAATCAAGCAATCCAGAAAGACTTCAGATCATAATACTTTGATTCATATCCCATCCACTGGTAAAGTTTCAATTCATCCTCCACCCTCTGGTATTCAGCTTGTAAATACTAGTGCTTGTGATCAAATGCTCATTCTTACTACACATATTTCTGCTTTTACCAATCATTACATGCCTCATTCTTTTTTTTTTTTTTTTTTTTTTTTTTTTTTTATACTTTGTCGCTGTCTCCCGCGTTTGCGAGGTAGCGCAAGGAAACAGACGAAAGAAATGGCCCAACCCCCCCCCCATACACATGTACATACACACGTCCACACACGCAAATATACATACCTACACAGCTTTCCATGGTTTACCCCAGACGCTTCACATGCCTTGATTCAATCCACTGACAGCACGTCAAACCCTGTATACCACATCGCTCCAATTCACTCTATTCCTTGCCCTCCTTTCACCCTCCTGCATGTTCAGGCCCCGATCACACAAAATCTTTTTCACTCCATCTTTCCACCTCCAATTTGGTCTCCCTCTTCTCCTCGTTCCCTCCACCTCCGACACATATATCCTCTTGGTCAATCTTTCCTCACTCATTCTCTCCATGTGCCCAAACCATTTCAAAACACCCTCTTCTGCTCTCTCAACCACGCTCTTTTTATTTCCACACATCTCTCTTACCCTTACGTTACTTACTCGATCAAACCACCTCACACCACACATTGTCCTCAAACATCTCATTTCCAGCACATCCATCCTCCTGCGCACAACTCTATCCATAGCCCACGCCTCGCAACCATACAACATTGTTGGAACCACTATTCCTTCAAACATACCCATTTTTGCTTTCCGAGATAATGTTCTCGACTTCCACACATTTTTCAAGGCTCCCAAAATTTTCGCCCCCTCCCCCACCCTATGATCCACTTCCGCTTCCATGGTTCCATCCGCTGACAGATCCACTCCCAGATATCTAAAACACTTCACTTCCTCCAGTTTTTCTCCATTCAAACTCACCTCCCAATTGACTTGACACTCAACCCTACTGTACCTAATAACCTTGCTCTTATTCACATTTACTCTTAACTTTCTTCTTCCACACACTTTACCAAACTCAGTCACCAGCTTCTGCAGTTTCTCACATGAATCAGCCACCAGCGCTGTATCATCAGCGAACAACAACTGACTCACTTCCCAAGCTCTCTCATCCCCAACATTCATTCTTATTACACATATTTCTGCTTTTACCAATCATTTCATGCATATTTAAAGAAAATGATGTAGGAGAAGGTTTCACATACATGTGTATGTGATATACTACAAGAACCTTATTAAGTGTTTAGTGTGGATAAGACTAGCTTTATTTTGTTAAAGAATGCCAGTTAGGACATTTATCACAGAAAGGGAGAAAAGACTGCTCCATGGAACAATTAACATTAAACTGGCACCTTCCTACGACATTAATCACAGAAAGGGAGAAAAGACTGCTCCATGGAACAATTAATATTAAACTGGCACCTTCCTGCGACATTTATCACAGAAAGGGAGAAAAGACTGCTCCATGGAACAATTAACATTAAACTGGCACCTTCCTACAAAGGCCACAAAGGCCCTAAAGGTTAAGAATACTGAAATGTCAAAGATTTGGGAGTTTTTATAAATGAAAAACTACAATTCAAGGGGAACACAAAAGTCAGAAATGTAACAGTGAAAATGTTATGAGTATGATATGAAAAATGAAATATTGCAAAGCTGGATGGTTACCAGTTAAACAAATGGAAACAAGTTCTAATGAATAAAACAAAAAAAAAACTTCAAAATCAAGAGATGGTCATAAACATATGAACTACCATTCCTGGCTAAAAGACCTTGAATTCTTCAGTCTTAGACAGAAGATGGGAGAGGTATACCATATATGAATGGCCAAATGGTGAGAACAAAATAAAGAAGTAGCAGGCAGGAACAATAGCAGATTTAGGTAGAAGTATAAGGTAAAAATAGAAGGTAGGAACATTAAATGCGAGCAATAGATAGAAGTAGTAGGCTAGAATACTAGATAGGAACATTAGGCAGAAGTAGTTGCTGAGAAACTGGGTAGAAGCCTCTGAAAACACTGTGCTAGTGTTGCCCTCTGTCAGTGGCCTGTTAAGGGTGAGTCACGAAAGGTTAAGAAGTGGCAATGGAGTTCACAACTTATGGAGACTGTGTCATGGCCACTCCCTCAAGGGAGTTCCCAGAGAGAATGAGTGTCAGAAGAATAAATGGATAGATAAAATAAACGTAAAGCATTAAAACTAAAGTTTTGAATCCAAAAGCATCCAAATAAAGAAGATTCAAAATTTCACATTGGGAATATTTCCTGGGAACATATTAATGAGAGTCAGGTTGAGAGTATCATTAAATCTTAGGGAGAATAAAAAGATGTTTTGGAAGGAAGTACATAAAGTGCGTAAGACAAGAGAACAAACGGGAACATCGATGAAGGGGGCAAGTGGGGAGGTAATAACAAGTAGTGGTGAAGTGAGAGGGAGATTGAGTGAATATTTTGAAGGTTTGTTGAATGTGTTTGATGACAGAGTGGCAGACATAGGGTCTTTTGGTCGAGGTGGTGTGCGAAAAGAGAGGGTCAGGGAGAATGGTTTGGTAAACAGAGAAGAGGTAGTGAAAGCTTTGCGGAAGATGAAAGCACAGAAGGTGAGAGCCGGCAAGGTGGCGGGTTTGGATGGTATTGCTTTGGAATTCATTAAAAAGGGGGGTGACTGTGTTTACTGGTTTGTGAGGATATTCAATGTACATATGGTTCATGGTGAAGTGCCTGAGGATTGGCAGAATGCATGTATAGTGCCATTGTACTAAGGCAAAGGGTATAAAGGTGAGTGTTCAAATTAATGAGTATTCCTGGGAAATTATATGGGAGGGTATTGATTGAGAGGGTGAAGGCATGTACAGAGCATCAGATTTGGGAGGAGCAGTGTGGTTTCAGAAGTGGTAGAGGATGTGTGGATCAGGTGTTTGCTTTGAAGAATGTATGTGAGAAATACTTAGAAAAGCAAATGGATTTGTATGTAGCATTTATGGATCTAGAGAAGGCATATGATAGAGTTGATAGAGATGCTCTGTGGAAGGTATTAAGAGTATATGGTGTGGGGGGTAAGTTGCAAGAAGCAGTGAAAAGCTCTCATCGAGGATGTACGGCATGTGTACATGTGGGAAGAGAGGAAAGTGATTGGTTCCCAGTGAATGTTGGTTTGTGGCAGGGGTGCGTAATGTCTCCATGGTTGTTTAATTTGTTTATGGATGGGGTTGTTAGGGAGGTGAATGCAAGAGTTCTGGAGAGAAGGGCAAGTATGCAGTCTGTTGTGGATGAGAGGGCTTGGGAAGTGAGTCAGTTGTTGTTCGCTGATGATACAGTGCTGGTGGATAATTCAGATGAGAAACTGCAGAAGTTGGTGAGTGAGTTTGGTAAAGTGAGAGGAAGAAAACTGAGGGTAAATGTGAATAAGAGCAAGGTTACTAGGTTCAGTAGGGTTGAGGGACAAGTAAACTGGAAGGCAAGTTTGATTGGAGAAAAACTGGAGGAAGTGAAGTGTTTTAGGTATATGGGAGTGTATTTAGCAGCGGTAAATGAGGTAAATGCAAGAGTTTTGGAAAGAGGGGCAAGTATGAAGTCTGTTGGGGATGAGAGAGCTTGGGAAGTGAGTCAGTTGTTGTTCGCTGATGATACAGCGCTGGTGGCTGATTCATGTGAGAAACTGCAGAAGCTGGTGACTGAGTTTGGTAAAGTGTGTGGAAGAAGAAAGTTAAGAGTAAATGTGAATAAGAGCAAGGTTATTAGGTACAGTAGGGTTGAGGGTCAAGTCAGTTGGGAGGTGAGTTTGAATGGAGAAAAACTGGAGGAAGTGAAGTGTTTTAGATATCTGGGAGTGGATCTGGCAGCGGATGGAACCATGGAAGCGGAAGTGGATCATAGGGTGGGGGAGGGGGCGAAAATCCTGGGGGCCTTGAAGAATGTGTGGAAGTCGAGAACATTATCTCGGAAAGCAAAAATGGGTATGTTTGAAGGAATAGTGGTTCCAACAATGTTGTATGGTTGCGAGGCATGGGCTATGGATAGAGTTGTGCGCAGGAGGATGGATGTGCTGGAAATGAGATGTTTGAGGACAATGTGTGGTGTGAGGTGGTTTGATCGAGTGAGTAACGTACGGGTAAGAGAGATGTGTGGAAATAAAAAAGAGCGTGGTTGAGAGAGCAGAAGAGGGTGTTTTGAAGTGGTTTGGGCACATGGAGAGAATGAGTGAGGAAAGATTGACCAAGAGGATATATGTGTCGGAGGTGGAGGGAACGAGGAGAAGAGGGAGACCAAATTGGAGGTGGAAAGATGGAGTGAAAAAGATTTTGTGTGATCGGGGCCTGAACATGCAGGAAGGTGAAAGGAGAGCAAGGAATAGAGTGAATTGGAGCGATGTGGTATACCGGGGTTGACGTGATGTCAGTGGATTGAATCAAGGCATGTGAAGCGTCTGGGGTAAACCATGGAAAGCTGTGTAGGTATGTATATTTGCGTGTGTGGACGTATGTATATACATGTGTATGGGGGGGGGGGGTTGGGCCATTTCTTTCGTCTGTTTCCTTGCGCTACCTCGCAAACGCGGGAGACAGCGACAAAGTAAAAAAAAAAAAAAAAAAAAAAAAAAAAAAAAAAAAAAAAAAAAAAATTTAGCAGCGGATGGAACCATTGATGAAGAAGTGAGTCATAGGGTGGGGGAGGGGGCAAAGGTTCTGGAAGCGGTGAAGAATGTGCAGAAGGCGAGAATGTTATCTCAGAAAGCAAAAATGGGTATGTTTGAAGGAATAGAGGCATGGGCGATAGAAAAGGTTGTGCAGAGGAGGGTGGATGTGTTGGAAATGAAATGTTTAAGGACAATATGTGGTGTGAGGTGGTTTGATTAAGTAATGAAAGGGTAAGAGATGTGTGGTAAAAAAAGTGTGGTTGAGAGAGCAGAAGAGGGTGTACTGAAATGGTTTGGTCACACAGAGAAAATGAGTGAGGAAAGATTGACAAATAGGATATATGTGTCAGAGGTGGAGGGAACAAGGAGAAGTGGGAGACCAAATTGGAGGTGGAAGGATGGAATGAAATAGATTTTGAGCGATCGGAGCCTGAACATACAGGAGGGTGAAAGGCATGCAAGGAATAGAGTGAATTGGAATGATGTGGTGTACCGGGTTGATATGCTGTCAATTGATTGAACCAGGGCATGTGATGCATCTGGGGTAAACCATGGAATGTTTTGTGGGGCCTAGATGTGGAAAGAGAGTTGTGGTTTTGGTGCATTACACATGACAGCTAGAGTCTGAGTGTGGACGAACGTGGCCTTTGTTGTCCTTTCCTAGCGCTACCTCATGTGCACGTGGGGAGAGGGGGTGTCATTTCATGTGTGGCGGGGTGGTGGAGTGAATGGATGAAGGCAACATGTATGAATATAAGCATGTGTATACATATGTATATGTATGTGTATGTATACCAATATTGAAATGTATACATATATATATGTGTGTGTGGGTTATATTCATGTGTATGTAGGTGGCTTGGGCCATTTTTTTTTGTCTGTTTCCTTGCGCTACCTCGCTAACGCGGGATAGAGCAATAAAGTATAATAAATAAAAATAATGAAGTTTGAATAGAGAAAAACTGGAGGAAGTGAAGTGTTTTATATATCTGGGAGTGGATTTGGCAGTGGATGGAACCATGGAAGCAGAAGTGATTCACAGGGTGGGGGAGGGGCGAAAGTTCTGGGAGCACTGAAGAATATGTGGAATGCGAGAACATCATCTCGGAGAGCAAAAATGGTTCTAAGAATGTTATACGGTTGTGAGGCACGGGCAATAGATACGGTTGTGTGTAGGAGGGTGGGAGTGTTGGAAATGAGATGTTTGAGGACAATATGTGGTGTGAGGTGGTTTGATCAAGTAAATAATGAAAGGATAAGAGAGATGTGAGGTAATAAAAACAATGTGGTTGAGAGAGCAGAACAGGGTGTATTGAAATGGTTTGGTCACATGGAGAGAATGAGTGAGGAAATATTGACAAAGAGTATATATGTGTCAGAGGTGGAGGGAACGAGAAGTGGGAGACCAAATTGGAGGTGGAAGGATGGAAAGAAAAAGATTTTGAGCGATCGGGGCCTGAACATAGAAGAGGGTGAAAGGCATGCAAGGAATAGAGTGAATTGGAACGATGTGGTATACCGGGGTCGGCGTGCTGTCAACAGATTGAACCAAGGCATGTGGAGCGTCTGGGGTAAACCATGAAAAGTTTTGTGAGGCTTAGATGTGGAAAGGGAGCTGTGGTTTCGGTGCACTACACATAACAGTTAGAGATTGAGTGTGAACGAATGTGGCCTTTGTTGTCTTTTCCTAGCGCTACCTCGCATGCACGCGGGTTGAGGGGGTTGTCATTTCATGTGTGGTGGCAGGAGCATGTATGAATATGGACATGTGTATATGTCTGTGTATGTATATATATGTATACATTGAAATGTATAGGTATGTATATGTGCGTGTGTGGGCGTTTATATATATGCATGTGTATGTGGGTGGGCTGGGCTTTTCTTTCGTCTGTTTCCTTGCGCTACCTCGCTAACGTGGGAGACAGCGACAAAGTATAATAAAAAAAATAAATATTAATGGAGTGATGACAGACATTTAACCCTTTTGGTTCCATAATGTTAATCTATTATCACGTAGCAAGGTGCTTTGAAAAGCGATCAACACCTCAATTTTCTACTACAAGTTGTATTCTGCATACATGCTGTCAGCTCTATTGGCTAGCCATGGATGGCAACCAAATGAATGAGTCACTGGAGCTTCCTGAAGGTATTAGTAACTGTTTTGTGACCATGGTATTCTGCTATAAGCCTTTTCCAAAACCTTGCTACATCTGTGGTGCCAACAACTAGCACTCACTGAACATACTTTGGATTGACAAATCCAGTAAATAATGTTTTTCCAAAATTACAAATGCTTAACTCCTTAATTCATAGAATGGGAGTGTGTGAAAGAGTGTAAGGAAGTAAATTCAAGAATGATGTCGGTAAAAATGACTGTGGATGGTGAGAGATGGGTGATTATTGGTGCTTGTACACCTCACCATGAGAAGATATACCATGAGAAGCAAGCATCTTGGGAGTGGGTGAATGAGCGAGTCAGCTTTTTGATGCATGAGACCAGGTATTAGTGATAGGTAGTTTGAATGCGAAGGTGAGTAATGCGGTAGTTGAGGATATAATTGGGGAGCATGGGGTATTCATTATTATGAATGGAAATGGTGAACAGCTTATGGAGTTGTGCTGAAAAAGGACCAGTGATTCAGAATACCTAGTATAAGAAGGGGCACACATGTATATGTGAGAAGAAAGCTCATGAGAGGCAAGTGGTTTGGAAGCTGCTGAGTGAGTGTGTCAGCAGTTTTGATGTAAGAAAGCAGGTATTAGTGATGGCTGATTTGAATGTGAAGGTGGTGTAATGTGGAAATTCTGGGTATAACTGGGGGCATGGAATATTCAGCTTGTAGAGTTGTGTACTGAATAGGAATTGGTGACTAGGAGCACCTGGTTTAAAAAAGATGATCATATACAAGTATACCTATGTGATTAGGAGATATAGTAGTAGGCATTACTAGATTACATATTAACTGATAAGCTTGTAACAGAGATTTTTGGATATACAAGTGCTGAGAGGGGGCAGCCTGTGGGATGTCTGATCACTATCTTATAAAGTGAGGGTGAAGACTTGTGGTTTTTGGAAAAGAGGAAACGACGTCAGTGAAAAGAGAGTTTTGAGATAAAGTGAGCTTGGAAAAAACTTGAAGAAATGCCAGGAGACTCTCGGTGAAAAAAAAGCAAAAGGTGAGAGTAAATAAAGCAAGGGGATTGGGGAGGAATGGGAGGTATTCACGGAGGCAGTGTTGGCATGTCCAAGACATGCATTGGGGCATGCAAAACTTGGGAGGTAGGCAGATTAGAAAGGGAAGTCAGTGGTGGGATGAAGAAGTAGAGTTGCGAGTGAAAGAGAAAAGAGGGCCATTTGGGCAGTAATTACTGGGAAGGAGTGCATATGATTGGGGAAGTAAGAGATAAAGCAAAAGGAGGTCAAAAGGAAGGCGCAAGGGTTGAAAAAAAGGGCAAATGAAATTAAGTATCAGTAAACTTTAGGGAGAATAAAATGTTTTGGAAAAAGGTTACTTCTGTGAAAAAAAACAAGAGAACAGATTGGAACACTGGTGAAGGAGGCAAAATGGGAAGTAGTAACAGGTAGTGATGAAGTAAGGAGATGGAGGGAGTATTTTGAAGGAATGTTGAATGTGTTTTATGATAGGGTGGCAGATGTATGATGCTTGGGTCAGGGGAGTATGCGAGGTGAGAGAGTCATGTAGAGAAGTATGATGAAGAAGAGGTGGTGAAAGCATCATATAATATGATATGTGGAAAGGCAGTTGGAGTGGATAGTGTTGCAGCAGATGGGGCCTTTCTGTTCCTGGTGCTACCTTGCTAATGCTGGCAACAGCAAACAAATATGAAAAAAGGTAGAGAATTGATGGATTATAACCCATTATATAATGCATTTCAACTACTCATACACCAATGGATCACTGAAGTGATGGTTCTTCCAGAAACATAACCCTGGCACAAAGAGGCTTGGTGTACTTGTTTTTCTAAAGGCAACAAGTTAGTGTAATCTATCATATTTCCATATAAGTAAGTTTCCAGGTTATGTAGTTTTTTGCTAATTCTAGTTCAATACTAAAGTGGCATGTACAATGCAAAGTTGGAAAGGACTATAAGAAAAACTGATACTTGTAAATAAAAAAGAATGGATATTGAAAAAGTTCCCAAGAAAGTAAATATGAACAAAATTAATGGGAGGGGTATACATGGAGACCGAAGACAAGGTAGAATGACACTCTAAAAAAGTATACAAGCTGAGGGGACTGAGTATGGTGGAAATGGATAAAAATCAGTTGCAAAAGGCATCTGGAAAAGCTGCTGTATGAGGTATGTAGAATGACAAACACACCATACTGCTAAGCTATGGCAGTAACAACTGTATCATTATCTTTCCATTTTCACATCTTTAAAATGTTTCAACCCTAGGCAATCACGATACTTACCTATACTACATATATAAAGATACCTTTATTATAATCAAATAAAAAACAAGCAAATAATCAATATAGCAATTCTATTACACTTTAATAAAATATAAAAAAACAAGCAAATAATCACGATAGCAAATTCTGTTACACTTTGATTAAAACATCAACATACTGCATGTCTTACCAGTAAACACAGTCTAGCAAAATATTCACTTATCACTGGATGAACAGAAAAATGGCATACCTTTCCTGAGACAATCTTTTCATAAATCTGGATGGGCTGGTCAGCAAAGAATGGAGGGTATCCTGCTGCCATTTCATACACCAGAACACCCAATGCCCACCAGTCCACTGCCTTGTTGTACCCCTGCATAAATAAAACATGATCAGCTGTTTTTCTTCAAAATTAAGAAATCTGTGAAAAACCTGCAAAATGTAATTACTGGTATTTTGGGAAGGTAATAGATTTGCTTGAAAGCCTTATTATCATGAATATTTTTCATACTGAATACAAATTTGGGGTTGAAATATATGTTGGGGTCATTCACACCTGAATTAAGCATTTCATGGTTACTCTTCTAGAAGATTCTGAGATAATTTGCTTTGTGTTTATTGTGTATGTCAGTACAGGCTACCATTGTGACATATTTTTCATGATTATTTCAAGTACAGCATTTCATTATCTTATTTAGCAATTTTAAAGCAAAAAGTTCAGTATATCTTTTTACCCACAAACATTTTTGCTTTGAAATTACAATACAACATAATGAAACTCTTCTATACTTGAAATATTAAGCTGACATATACCCAATAAATACGAAGAATAAAAGAATCTTCTAAAAGAGTAACCATAAAATACTTATTTGCAGGCCTTAATGATCCCCAAAATATACTTCAACTCCAAATTCAAATTCAGCATGAAAAATAGTTTTTTTTTTTTTTTTTTTTTTATATACCTCGTCGCTGTCTCCCGCGTTTGCGAGGTAGCGCAAGGAAACAGACGAAAGAAATGGCCCAACCCCCCCCCATACACATGTACATACACACGTAAATATACATACCTACACAGCTTTCCATGGTTTACCCCGGACGCTTCACATGCCTTGATTCAATCCACTGACAGCACGTCAACCCCTGTATACCACATCGCTCCAATTCACTCTATTCCTTGCCCTCCTTTCACCCTCCTGCATGTTCAGGCCCCGATCACACAAAATCCTTTTCACTCCATCTTTCCACCTCCAATTTGGTCTCCCTCTTCTCCTCGTTCCCTCCACCTCCGACACATATATCCTCTTGGTCAATCTTTCCTCACTCATTCTCTCCATGTGCCCAAACCACTTCAAAACACCCTCTTCTGCTCTCTCAACCACGCTCTTTTTATTTCCACACATCTCTCTTACCCTTACGTTACTTACTCGATCAAACCACCACACATTGTCCTCAAACATCTCATTTCCAGCACATCCATCCTCCTGCGCACTACTCTATCCATAGCCCACACCTCGCAACCATACAACATTGTTGGAACCACTATTCCTTCAAACATACCCATTTTTGCTTTCCGGGATAATGTTCTCGACTTCCACACATTTTTCAAGGCTCCCAAAATTTTCGCCCCCTCCCCCACCCTATGATCCACTTCCGCTTCCATGGTTCCATCCGCTGACAGATCCACTCCCAGATATCTAAAACACTTCACTTCCTCCAGTTTTTCTCCATTCAAACTCACCTGTAATAAAATACAACATAAACATATATCTGTTGACCATGCTAAATGTTTCCCAAGCCACCTGTACAGCATTGATTTGTACTTATATTACAGTAACTTAGCTATGAATCCAATAACACATGGAGTGTAAATGTTTTTCTTATATGCCTTATATAAAAAACAAAAAACTAATAACTAATCAGGGACTCATCAGGGTATTCTCTGTCAGAGGGAGCCTAGCTCTCGTGGAGGCCAGGTGAGATAACAAGCCCAGCCACCTAGGCCCAATGCTTAGGTCCCTCACCACCAGCAGGCCACTCTAAAGAATAAGGCCCACACTTCCTGAGTTGGAGGATGGTTTAATCTCAAAAAAAACACAAAAGAGTGAAGTGAAACAAATTATTATCACAAGCATGATTATTTTAAGTGAAAGTGGACTAACACTTTTGATGTGAGATTATTCAAAATGATTTTCATAAAATGATGCACCATAAAATGAATAATCAACAAAATCTTACTGTATTTACGGCATATAAAACATATGATTATTTCCAATATTACCAATATTTTTGTCCATTTTTTACCGTGGAGACTTCCACTATACCATACATGTTATATGAAATTTGATTTTTTGAAGTTTCTATTCAGCCTTTTAAATCAAATTTTGATTCATCAGTTTAAGGTTTTCTCTTCTTTTCCCATCAGCCTTAAAAAAAAAAAGAAACAAAATATTTATCTATATATTAATATAAAAAGAGTGTGGTTGAGAGAGCAGAAGAGGGTGTTTTGAAATGGTTTGGTCACATGGAGAGAATGAGTGAGGAAAGATTGACAAAGAGGATATATGTTTCAGAGATGGAGGGAACGAGAAGTGGGAGACCAAATTGGAGGTGGAAAGATGGAGTGAAAAATATTTTGAGAGATTGGGGTCTGAACATGCAGGAGGGTGAAAGGCGTGCAAGGAATAGAGCAAATTGGAACGATGTGGTATACTGGGTCGACGTGCTGTCAGTGGATTGAACCAGGGAATGTAAAGCATTTGGAGTAAACCATGGAAAGTTTTGTGGGGCCTGGATGTGGAAAGGGAGCTGTGGTTTCGGTGCATTATACATGACAGCTAGAGACTGAGTGTGAACGAATGTGGCCTTTGTTGTCTTTTCCTAGCGCTACCTCGTGCACATGCAGGGGGAGGGGGTTGTCATTTCATGTGTGGCGACGGGAATGAATAAAGGCAAACAGTATGAATTATGTATATATGTATATGTCTCTGTGTGTATATATATATGTATACTTTGAGATGTATAGGTATGTATATATGCTGTGTGTGGACGTGTATGTGGGTGGGTTGGGCCATTCTTTCATGTTTCCTTGCGCTACCTCGCTTGCGCGGGAGACAGCAACAAAGTATAATAAATAAATAAAAAATATCTATTTATCATACCTTGCCCAACCGACCCACATACACATGTATGTACATACACGTCCACACGCGCACATATCCATACCTATACATCTCGATATATACATATATATACATACACAGACATATACATATATACACGTCCATAATTCATACTGTCTGCCCTTATTCATTCCCGTCGCCACCCCGCCACACATGAAATGAAAACCCTCTCCCCCCGCATGTGCACAAGGTAGTGCTAGGAAAAGACAACAAAGACAACATTCGTTCACACTCAGTCTCTAGCTGTCATGTATAATGCACTGAAACCACAGCCCCCTTTCCACATCCAGGCCCCACAAAACTTTCCATGGTTTACCCCAGACGTTTCAAATGCCCTGGTTCGATCCATTGACAGTGTGTCGATCCCGGTATACCACATCGTTCCAATTCACTCTATTCCTTGCACACCTTTCACCCTCCTGCGTGTTCAGGCCCCAATCGCTCAAAATCTCTTTCACTCCATCTTTCCACTTCCAATTTGGTCTCCCACTTCTCCTCGTTCCCTACACCTCTGACACATATATCCTCTTTGTCAATCTTTCCTCACTCATTCTCTCCATGTGACCAAACCATTTCAAAACACCCTCTTCTGCTCTCTCAACCACACTCTTTTTATTACCAAACATCTCTCTTACCCTTTCATTACTTACTCGATTAAACCACCTCACACCACATATTGTCCTTAAACATCTCATTTCCAGCACATCCACCCTCCTAGGCAGAACTCTATCTATAGCCCATGCCTCGCAACCATATAACATTGTTGGAACCACTATTCTTTCAAACATACCCATTTTTGCTTTCCAAGATAACGTTCTCGACTTCCACACATTTTTCAATGCTCCCAAAACTTTTGCCCCCTCCCCCACCCTATAATTCACTTCCACGGTTCCATCTGCTGCCAAATCCACTCCCAGATATCTAAAACACTTCACTTCCTCCAGTTTTTCTCCATTCAAACTAACCTTCCAATTGATTTGTCCCTCAACCCTACTGTACCTAATAACCTTACTCTTATTCCCATTTACTCTCAGCTTTCTTCTTTCACACACTTTACCAAACTCAGCCACCAGCACTGTATCATCAGCAAACAACGACTGACTCACTTCCCAAGCTCTCTCATCCACAACAGAATGCATACTTGCCCCTCTTTCCAAAACTCTTGCATTCACCTCCCTAACAATCCCATCCATAAACAAATTAAACAACCATGGAGACATCACGCACACCTGCCGCAAACCAACATTCACTGAGAACCAATCACTTTCCTCTCTTCCTACACGTACACATACCTTACATCCACGATAAAAACTTTTCACTGCTTCTAACAACTTACCTCCCACACCATATATTCTTAATACCTTCCACATAGCACCTCTATCAACTCTATCATATGCCTTCTCCAGATCCATAAATGCTACATACAAATCCATTTGCTTTTCAAGTATTTCTCACATACATTTTTCGAAGCAAACACCTGATCCACGCATCCTCTACCACTTCTGAAACCACACTGCTCTTCCCCAATCTGATGCTCTGTACATGCCTTGACCCTCTCAATCAATACCCTCCCATATAATTTACCAGGAATACTCAACAAACTTTTTTTTTTTTTCCCGCTGTCTCCCGCGTTTGCGAGGTAGCGCAAGGAAACAGACGAAAGAGATGGCCCAACCCACCCCCATACACATATATATACATACACGTCCACACACGCAAATATACATACCTACACAGCTTTCCATGGTTTATCCCAGACGCTTCACATGCCCTGATTCAATCCACTGACAGCACATCAACCCCGGTATACCACATCGATCCAATTCACTCTATTCCTTGCCCTCCTTTCACCCTCCTGCATGTTCAGGCCCCGATCCCACAAAATCTTTTTCACTCCATCTTTCCACCTCCAATTTGGTCTCCCACTTCTCCTCGTTCCCTCCACCTCCGACACATATATCCTCTTGGTCAATCTTTCCTCACTCATTCTCTCCATGTGCCCAAACCATTTCAAAACACCCTCTTCTGCTCTCTCAACCACGCTCTTTTTATTTCCACACATCTCTCTTACCCTTACGTTACTTACTCGATCAAACCACCTCACACCACACATTGTCCTCAAACATCTCATTTCCAGCACATCCACCCTCCTGCGCACAACTCTATCCATAGCCCACGCCTCGCAACCATACAAAATTGTTGGAACCACTATTCCTTCAAACATACCCATTTTTGCTTTCTGAGATAATGTTCTCGACTTCCACACATTCTTCAAGGCTCCCAGGATTTTTGCCCCCTCCCCCACCCTATGATTCACTTCCGCTTCCATGGTTCCATCCACTGCCAGATCCACTCCCAGATATCTAAAACACTTTACTTCCTCCAGTTTTTCTCCATTCAAACTTACCTCCCAATTGACCCTCAACCCTACTGTACCTAATAACCTTGCTCTTATTCACATTTACTCTTAACTTTCTTCTTTCACACACTTTACCAAACTCAGTCACCAGCTTCTGCAGTTTCTCACATGAATCAGCCACCAGCGCTGTATCATCAGCGAACAACAACTGACTCACTTCCCAAGCTCTCTCATCCACAACAGACTTCATACTTCTAACCTCTGTAATTTGAGCACTCACTCTTATCCCCTTAGCCTTTGTACAATGGCACTATGCAAGCATTCTGTCAGTCCTCAGGCACCTCACCATGAGTCATATATACATTAAATATCCTTACCAACCAGTCAACAACACAGTCACCCCCTTTTCTAATAAATTCCACTGCAATACCATCCAAACCCGCTGCCTTGTCGGCTTTCATCTTCCGTAAAGCATTTACTACCTCTTCTCTGTTTACCAAATCATTCTCCCTAACCCTCTCACTTTGCACACCACCTCGACCAAAACACCCTATATCTGCCACTCTATCATCAAACACATTCAACAAACCTTCAAAATACTCACTCCATCTCCTCACATCACCACTACTTGTTTTCATGTCCCCATTAGCCCCCTTCACTGATGTTCTCATTTGTTCCCTTGTCTTACACACTTTATTTACCTCCTTCCAAAACATCTTTTTATTCTCCCTAAAATTTATTGATACTCTCTCACCCCAACTCTCATTTGCCCTTTTTTGCCTTTTGCACCTTTCTCTTGACCTCCTGCCTCTTTCTTTTATACATCTCCCAGTCATTTGCATTTTTTCCCTGCAAAAATTGTACAAATGCCTCTCTCTTCTCTTTCACTAATAATCATACTTCTTCATCCCACCACTCAGTACCCTCTCTAATCTGCCCACCTCCCACTCTTCTCATGCCACAAGCATCTTTTGCGCAAGCCATCACTGCTTCCCTAAATACATCCCATTCCTCCCCCACTCCCCTTACCTCCTTTGTTCTCACCTTTTTCCATTCTGTACTCAGTTTCTCCTAGTACTTCCTCACACAAGTCTCCTTCCCAAGCTCACTTACTCTCACCACTCTCTTCACCTCAACATTCTTCTTTTCTGAAATCCTCTACAAATCTTCACTTTCGCCTCCACAAGATAATGATCAGACATCCCTCCAGTTGCACTTCTCAGCACATTAACATCCAAAAGTCTCTCTTTCATGCGCCTATCAATTAACATGTAATCCAATAACGCTCTCTGGCCATCTCTCCTACTTACATACGTATATTTATGTATATTTCTCTTTTTAAACCAGGTATTCCCAATCACCACTCCTTTTTCAGGACATAAATCTACAAGCTCTTCACCATCTCCATTTACAACACTGAACACCCCATGTACACAAATTATTCCCTCAACTGCTACATTACTCACCTTTGCATTCAAATCACCCATCGCTATAACCCGGTCTCGTGCATCAAAACTACTAACACACTCTATCAGCTGCTTCCAAAACACTTGCCTCTCATGATCTTTCTTCTCATGCCCCGGTGCATATGCACCAACAATCACCCCTCTCTTACCATCCACTTTCAGTTTTACCAATATCAATCTAGAGTTTACATTCTTACACTCTATCACATACTCCCTCCACTCCTGTTTCAGGAGTAGTGCTACTCCTTCCCTTGCTCTTGTCCTCACACTAACCCCTGACTTTACTCCCAAGACATTCCCAAACCAGTCTTCCCCTTTACCCTTGAGCTTTGTTTCACTCAGAGCCAAAACATCCAGGTTCCTTTCCTCAATTATACTATCTATCTCTCCTTTTTTGTCATCTTGGTTACATCCACACACATTTAGACACCCCAATCTGAGCCTTCGAGGAGGATGAGCACTCCCCACAAGACTCCTTCCTCTGTCTCCCCTTTTAGAAAGTTAAAATACAAGGTAGGGAGGGTTTCTAGGCCCCGCTCCCGTCCCCTTTAGTCGCCTTCTACGACACGTAAGGAATGCGTGGGAAGTATTCTTTCTCCCCTATTCCCAGGGATAGGAATTCATACCGAATCATATTCCTCCATTTTAATTTTGTACACAGCAGCATGCACTTCAATAAATTTCAGACCTTTTCTTATTGAAACTCTAAATTTCCATTAATAGTCTTCTAGAAATATCAATGGCAGATACATTAGACTTTATGGTCATTTCCAGTTGGGGAAAAGAATATCAAGGAGAATTAGGAACTTTTGGGGAATGTCTATAAGTAAAAAACTTTCAGTACAGAATGCAATCTTACAATTTACATATCATATTTCTAAGCAATGTCAAATCAGACAGCACATGCTAACAGACTTTTATATGAGCAAATGCATGTAAAGAAAGATATTATAGGGAAAATGCATTCATTTATCCAAATTATATATCTGGGGGGAAAAAAAATTACCTTAGAAAGAATGATCTCTGGGGCTAAGTACTCCGGAGTTCCACACAAAGTCCACGTTCGTCCCTTGACCCGTTTGGCAAACCCAAAGTCTGTCACCTGCAATACAAGTATCCTGGGTAACAACCTGAGTAATAATATTAATCATATAACATCTGTGATTGCAATGTTTGAGAGCTGGCAATACACCGCAAGGTTCTGGGACAACAACTGCCACAGTGGTGCCCCTTTAGGTAGGAAATTCAGCTATGCAACACTTGCTTAACCCATGTGTATGGTGAGCACCAATTATTTTGGGAAGATAATACACAAACCCTAATTGATACTGGCTCTCGCTGTCTTAAGATAAGGATAAAATTTCTGTAGGCCAGTAAACCAGGTAGGCAGAACAATGCTTCCCTATATGTTTATCATTTCCTGCATTCGTGAGGCAGCACTAGGGATAGATAAAGAAGTGAACTCACTTGTTTACATCCACTCTATAGCTATCATATGTAATGCACCAAAATGAGCCCCCTTTCCACAGCCATATCCATAAACCTTTCCATGGTTTCCCCTGAATACTTTATATGTCCTGGTTCAGCCCACTGACAACACATCCTCTAAATTAAGGCACTCTGCTTTCCCCAAATTATAATGCCTAAATGTGGCTACAAAAAATAATGTTAAATCAACTATATTGAGCAGCAGAATCTTTTCTTAAGCTTTTGCAACTAATGCCAAGTCACTATCTCTTTACCAACTACATTTCTAAAAATTCTCTAACAGGTAGGCAATGAGCATAGAGATCACCTCTCAAAACATCTGCACAAAACTGTAAAAGATAGTTAATAACTTTGTTTTTCTTATTCTGTTTATTGGCTGAAATAACTGACAGACAACCTTAAAAATCTAAAAATCAATACTCAGATTTTGCAAATAAATCTGCATCAACATTTGTGTAAATGGAAAGCCCTCTAACCCTTTAAGGACTCCAGCTATACACATACAGTTTACAGTGGCAGGACTACATGTACTTGTATGGATGTCCTCTTCCCACTCTCATTTAAACTGGAAGGCACACATAAGTAGAGTACAGAGATGTCTAAGGTCACAAGAAACTTCAATTAGCACCAGGCAAAAAACGTTGAGAGTCAGTTACCCATGTATCATGATGATGTTATAACGACAGTATGGGAACTCTAGCTGAACCTGTATGGGTCGCCTTTCCCCAATTATGCAAATTGGTAGGTATGCTTCATCAGCATGTATATATGCCTTACGCACAAGCATCTATTAGCACTATAATTATATATACTATATAATAAGATGGAAAGTATAGCTCTATTCTGTGTGCATGGTAAGCACATATCAACCACAGCCAATTAATGGTAGTCTTTGGGGGCACAAATTATGGTGACTATGAATCAGCAAATGTTGAACTGTTAGCAGTTGGAAAAGTTCTTTGTGTATCAGTAATCCATGGTGGTGGCAGAGTAGAGACTATGATGGATGAGAAAGCAAAAGTGAACAAACATGTGATAAGCTATGCATGCACAGCATGCCAAATCTAAAGGTCAGTGTAACAACAAATATGGATAATTTCCCAGATTTTACCTTTACCTTAAACTTCTCTTGATATCTCCTGTTAGATGATCAGACAAACACCTTTTTGAATTTCTTGATAAACCTTCATCCTGGGTACACTCCAAAAGTTTTAGGGCTCCATTCACAATGGGAACTTTGGAAACTAAGATAAAAATACTAAAACTACTTTTACAAGTGGATTGAGTAAAACATCTTTAACACCTAAGAGATGATATGCCTGACACTTACAACAAATGCAAAATGCATCTCTTAATACTGCAGTCAAAGGATAAATCCCTGTTCCTTAAAAACACACTTAAACTAAGTTTCAGTTAATGTAAAAGAAAAGAACAACCAAGAGCAAGGTACATAAACACTAACCTTAAGGTACCCTTGGCTGTCTATAAGTAGGTTCTCTGGTTTGAGATCTCTGTATATGAGATCTAGGTAGTGAAGGTACTCGAATGCTAGCACAATCTGGGCAGCGTAGAACCTTGAGTGGGGTTCACTGGAGGAGCACAGACATTACATTAATAAGATTTAGTCAATTTATGTTAAAATTAAATAGTTTTTACAGGGGTCACTCTAACCTACTACATGTGAGCAATACAAGATTTTAATCACCTTTATTATTCAACATAGACCCATGATATCTCATCCAACAGCAGCATTATATTCTAACTTCTAAAAATCTTTTTCTTTCCGATGTATATAAATTCCTAATCAAGTATGGATAGACATTTTAACCATATCCTCTTTACATCACAACCATTATGGGTGAAATCCATCAATGACCTTCCTAATGCAGCCTGAATCAGATGTAAGTGAATAATATCAATTTTGTGAATTAGCACTGGCTTTAGATGATGGAAATCTTAAATAAATGTTCAAATCTTAATATTACACCTTAACATATTATTATTCATGAATTCATGTTCAAGACGAAGCTGTGTTATACAAAACAAAGTATTAATCTCAAAGTTAGGCTTTACAGCTTACTGAACAAACTTATATCTTGAATGAGAAACAAATACAGTCTTACACTGGCTATCCAAAAATCAATACATCTGGATCCTACGATATATGACCAAATATCAATATCAAGTGAAATCTAATAATGAAAAGTAGGAATGGGAGTAGTTTAATGTGATCTCGTAATTTGGGCATTCAATCCAGTAAAATCCAAAGCCATAAACCCTCAAAAATAAGTATGGTATTAGTTTCATGAGACACACTTCTTTACCCACAAAGTCTCTACTAGCTTGCATCAGTTCCAAAGGGTGATAAGAAATTTACATTCACTTTTGATTAGTAGATACAATATCAAAATGGATTCTATGAAATATATAGAGGGGTAATCATAAAACAGATAACTTTTAAAATTCCTCTGAGTTATGTATCATCATAACAATCAATTGAAGGCTTTATAGTAAATCAAAATGTGACATAGTAAAAATGAGGTTTCTCGTAAAGTCATAAGAATGGTTGTATTTCTAGTAATACATGGTTACATATAGGAGTAATTATAAAATTCCACCATTTTATGAAACTTTCTCTTCAAGTAGTAGAATAATCAGAGCAGCTAACTCACAACCTTCTCAAGGGTCAGTGTAACTATAACTGACTATTAGTCATTTACTATTTGAATAGCTATCACTTGTGACTTTCCACCATTTACTTTCTCACTCATTATAAAAGCTTAACAGTATTCAAATGTTTTCCAAGCATGCCTATAACGTCAGAAGTCCCATACAAACTTTTCTAAAAAGTTTATTATATGCACCTTTGGAACATTAAAAGCACATTCTTTCTCAAGAACATTCTCCACTACCAAACCAAGCCTAAAAATCTTGTCTACATATTCTCTTCTCCTCCTCAATCTACCTTATCCTTTGCTAAAGTTAGCAAGGAGACATGAGGTTGTAACTGGAATTTGATTCCCAATGTTTTGCCAGTTGTCTTCCTCAGGAGAATACGACAAAGCAGTATCACACACAAAGTTATATTCAGTGCCGTTGAACCAGGTTCCCTTCACTGTGGCATGGCACTCCCTGACTGGTCAGTTCTTCTTGCAAGCCTACTCGTATATGAAAGCTCCACCCAACAGTCTGGCAGCTGTTGTGGTCCACCTATAACTCCTTGCTGCTGTGTTGACTTTATCTTCTAGTAAAATGTAGACTGTTTCCACCACTTCCTTACTCTGTCAGCCCAAGCCTTTGCAGCTAACACATGCCTTTTCTCATTTGGGGAGATGTCCTGCTTGTTTTACATATACAACTTTTGCACTGGTAATTTCATGGTTTTCCATGTCATCCCTGTGTTTTCTTTCCTTGTTTCCATGCATCAACATGTCTCTCCCATGTACATCCAGTTACATCCTCTGAATGGTATCCTGTATAACACAATTCTCTTCCTAAGAGAATACAGGAATGACGAAAAACCAAGAAATGATCAATGCCACTGTGGTAGATGTAGAAGCAGGATATCTCCTAAAATAGGAAAAGGCACAAATTATCTGCAAAGCTTGGAAAGACAAAGGAGGAAGGCAGTGGAAGAGCCTACATTTTACTAGAGGATATCATCAACAAAGTAGCAGTTAGTTACTAAGTGTGATTCTTTTTTACACTGGCTGCCAAACTGGTGGGTGCAGCTTGGTCCATTACAAGTAGGCATGCAACAAGAATAAACAAACCACAGAGAATCAGGCCACAGTAACTGGGAACCTGGTTCAACACCACTGAATGTAATCCTATGTGAGACACTACTTTGTCATGTGTTATATTCTCCAAACACAGGCAGCTGTTGAAACACTGAGACTTCAATCCTGATTAACAGCTTGTGTCTTGCTGCTATCATACTATATGTCAGAATGAACTTCATTTATTCTTTGCTATTATACACATTCCTACCATGAGCAGGTTGTACCTCTCTACTCTGGCACTCGGTGGTCCAGCAACTTCCTTGGTCTGGCATTTTTTTAATGTGCTGCCATTAGTTATTAGTTTGTGGATCTGCCATCAAGGCAGTGCTGTTAGCAACACTAAGGTGCCAAAATCTGTTTACACAGCAGCTGAGCTAATTAACTGGTATGCTAATTTCTTGTGTTCAGCTGTATTTAAGCCCTTAAGGATGTTGTCCAAGAGGTGCAGAAGATGGTGCTAGTGCTAATAAGTGTAAGCATAAATCATTATCTATGCTTGAAAAGGTGGAGTTACTAAAAAATCAGAAGGAACTTCTGTAAAGACTATGTGAGTGCTATGAGATCAGATCATCAACTGTGTATGACTTAGGGGGGTCAATTTCTGTTTTCTGGCATTTTCTGTGATCCAGCAATGGCCATGTCCCAAAGTTGCCGGATTAAAGAGGTACAACATGTACCTTGCCCCCAATGCTAATAATTATTATTTTTATCATTACACTTAATCGCTGTCTCCCGCATTAGCCAGGTAGTGCAAGCAAACAGACGAAAGAATGGCCCCAACCCACCCACATATACATATGTGTACATACATGTCCACACACACACATATACATACCTATACATTTCAACATATACATATATATACATACACAGACATATACATATGTACATATTTCATACTTGCTGCCTTTATTCATTCCCGTCGCCACCCCTCCACACATGAAATGAAAACCCCCTCCTCCCACATGCGCGCGAGGTAGCGTTAGGAAAAACAACGAAGGCCACATTCATTCACACTCAGTCTCCAGCTGTCTTGTATAATGCACCGAAACCACAGCTCCCTTTCCACATCCAGGCCCCACAAAACTTTCCATGGTTTACCCCAGACGCTTCACATGCCCTAGTTCAATCCACTGAGAGCACGTCGACCCTGGTATACCACATCGTTCCAATTCACTCTATTCCTTGCACGCCTTTCACCTTCCTGCATGTTCAGGCCCCGATCGTTCAAAATCTATTTCACTCCATCTTTCCACTTCCAATTTGGTTTCCCACTTCTCGTTCCCTCCACCTCTGACTCAGTCAATCTTTCCTCACTCATTCTCTCCATGTGACCGAACCATTTCAAAACACCCTCTTCTGCTCTCTCAACCACTCTCTTTTTATTACCACAAATCTCTTTTACCCTTTCATTACTTACTCGATCAAACCACCTCACACTACATATTGTCCTCAAACATCTCATTTCCAACACATCCACCCTCCTTTGCACAACTCTATCTATAGCCCACGCCTCACAACCACATAACATTATTGGAACCACTATTCCTTCAAACATACCCACTTTTGCTTTCCGAGATAATGTTCTCGCCTCCCACACATTTTTTAGTGCTCCCAGAACTTTTGCTCCCTCCCCCACCCTGTGACTCACTTCCACTTCCATGGTTCCATCTGCTGCCAAATCCACTCACAGATATCTGAAACACTTCACTTCCTCCAATTTTTCTCCATTCAAACTTACCTCCCAACTGACTTGTCCCTCAACCCTATTGTACCTAATATCCTTGCTCTTATTCACATTTACCCTCAGCTTTCTTCTTTCACACACTTTACAAAACTCAGGCACCAGCTTCTGCAGTTTATCACCCGAATCAGCCACCAGTGCTGTATCATCAGCGAACAACAACTGACTCACTTCCCAAGCTCTCTCATCCACAACAGAATGCATACTTGCCCCTCTCTCCAAAACTCTTGCATTCACTTCCTAACAACCCTATCCATAAATAAATTAAACAACCATGGAGGCATCATGCATCCCTGCCACAAACTGATATTAACCGAGAACCAATCATTTTCCTTTCTTCCTACACGTACACATGCCTTACATCCTCGATAAAAACTTTTCACTGCTTCTAACAACTTGCCTCCCACACCATATATTCTTAATACCTTCCACAGAGCATCCCTATCAACTCTATCACATGCCTTCTCCAGATCCATAAATGCTACATACAAATCCATTTGTTTTTCTAAGTATTTCTCACATACATTCTTCAAAGCAAACACCTGATCCACACATCCTCTACCACTTCTGAAACCACACTGCTCTTCCCCAATCTGATGCCATGTACATGCCTTCACCCTCTCAATCAATACCCTCCCATATAATTTCCCAGGAATACTCAGCAAACTTATACCTCTGTAATTTGAGCACTCACCTTTATCCCCTTTGCCTTTGTACAATGGCACTATGCATGCATTCCGCCAATCCTCAGGCACCTCACCATAAGTCATACATACATTAAATGTCCATACCAACAAGTCAACAACACAATCAACCCTTTTTTAATAAATTCCACTGCAATACCATGCAAACCCGCTGCCTTGCCAGCTTTCATCTTCTGCAAAGCTTTAACTACCTCTTCTCTGTTTACCAAATCATTCTCCCTAACCCTCTCACTTCGCACACCACCTTGACCAAAACACCCTATATCTGCCACTCTATCAAAGACAACTTATTCCTATAATTTTTACATTCACTTTAACTACCTCCACATTTATACAGCAGAGCAATCACTTCCTTCATCCACTCATATGACCATTTTCCAAATCCATTTAATGCAGTGCCACCATTCTTTATCTCACTCACCATGCCATCTAAACCCTCTATTTTTCCATCTCTTGAAACATTACTGTTCTTCTAACTACCTCCTCTATACTGTCTTCTTTCCCCTAAACCTATTCTGTTCTTTCCTTATTCATACAGTAATCCTATCATACCTGCAGCCCCATCTTTTCATCATCTCTATTCAGCTTTATTTACTCTCCAAGTCTCTTATAAATTCATCCTTTG
Organism: Panulirus ornatus; assembly: GCF_036320965.1. Taxonomy (NCBI): domain Eukaryota; kingdom Metazoa; phylum Arthropoda; class Malacostraca; order Decapoda; family Palinuridae; genus Panulirus; species Panulirus ornatus. Next base: position 24,306,840 of record NC_092282.1, read on the forward strand.
ACACACTTGAAGTTTCCTATACTTATCTAGTTCTCTCATTCCTTAAACAAATTTATTTTCTCCATTTATTCATCATCTTCCAAAATAATTGTTTATTCACTGAGGTATTATTCATTCTTCTGACAAGAATCTTAACTGCTTTCTAATATTTGTATGTACCATCTTTAAAATTTTTCAACTCAAAACTTTATTTTGTACTCTCTGTTCTTATGTCATTAATTTTGTTAAGATTCAACAGCTGCTTCTTTGAAACGTTTTTCCTCGTGCAATTTTCTTGTATCTATTCATTCCATCCTGCTGTACCTCTCTTCCCATGACTTATAACTACAGTACTGTACACTCTGTTGAAGGACTCTAACAATGCCCTCTAAATGCCTCCACATCACCTCAGTATTCCCTCATCAAATTTCCTCAGCTTCTCATTCAATTTTTCTTGGAAGTGAAGTTTTACATTTTCATTTCTTGACTTCTCTACTTTCATCCTTCCCACTGCTTCACTCACTTTTCTAGTCCTGCTTAACCTAAACCATGGTGATAACCTACTCACTAGTAACTTTCCTAGGACAAACAATCACCCCCAACCCTCTCCAGACCAAATGAGATTTTCTAAAACACACACAAAAATGGCTTAACTTTTTCCATCACTAGTATGTTAAAGCTAAAGCCAAGATGGGAGAAACAAACAATAACCTAAAGACTAGTAATAAAACTAAAAACAATTATTAACATCATGATTACAGCATGGGTATCTACATAGAGCAGAGGACTCTCTCGCTTTTGTATCTGTTGTAAAGAACTGATTTCCAAAAAGCTCTACACTAGTAAGTGGCAAGCAGTTCAACCCAAAACTGTTGGGTTTAATCTAATCTACAGAGTAAAACTAAATGTACTGCAGGTCATTCCTTTACACTCTCTCTCAAGAAATTTGTTTAGTTTCTCTGACTGCTAGTATTTAAGACTGATATTTAGTTAAACTTCAGAACATATAATAATACTAAAACTTATACTGAGCTGCATGTTACTCTATTTGTAAATATTTTATTTTTATTATACTTTGTCGCTGTCTCCCGCGTTTGCGAGGTAGCGCAAGGAAACAGACGAAAGAAATGGCCCAACCCCCCCCCATACACATGTATATACATACGTCCACACACGCAAATATACATACCTACACAGCTTTCCATGGTTTACCCCAGACGCTTCACATGCCTTGATTCAATCCACTGACAACACGTCAATCCCGGTATACCACATCGCTCCAATTCACTCTATTCCTTGCCCTCCTTTCACCCTCCTGCATGTTCAGGCCCCGATCACACAAAATCTTTTTCACTCCATCTTTCCACCTCCAATTTGGTCTCCCTCTTCTCCTCGTTCCCTCCACCTCCGACACATATATCCTCTTGGTCAATCTTTCCTCACTCATTCTCTCCATGTGCCCAAACCACTTCAAAACACCCTCTTCTGCTCTCTCAACCACGCTCTTTTTATTTCCACACATCTCTCTTACCCTTACGTTACTCACTCGATCAAACCACCTCACACCACACATTGTCCTCAAACATCTCATTTCCAGCACATCCATCCTCCTGCGCACAACTCTATCCATAGCCCACGCCTCACAACCATACAACATTGTTGGAACCACTATTCCTTCAAACATACCCATTCTTGCTTTCCGAGATAATGTTCTCGACTTCCACACATTCTTCAAGGCCCCCAGAATTTTCGCCCCCTCCCCCACCCTATGATCCACTTCCGCTTCCATGGTTCCATCCGCTGCCAGATCCACTCCCAGATATCTAAAACACTTCACTTCCTCCAGTTTTTCTCCATTCAAACTCACCTCCCAATTTACTTGACCCTCAACCCTACTGTACCTAATAACCTTGCTCTTATTCACATTTACTCTTAACTTTCTTCTTCCACACACTTTACCAAACTCAGTCACCAGCTTCTGCAGTTTCTCACATGAATCAGCCACCAGCGCTGTATCATCAGCGAACAACAACTGACTCACTTCCCAAGCTCTCTCATCCCCAACAGACTTCATACTTGCCCCTCTTTCCAAAACTCTTGCATTTACCTCCCTAACAACCCCATCCATAAACAAATTAAACAACCATGGAGACATCACACACCCCTGCCGCAAACCTACATTCACTGAGAACCAATCACTTTCCTCTCTTCCTACACGTACACATGCCTTACATCCTCGATAAAAACTTTTCACTGCTTCTAACAACTTTCCTCCCACACCATATATTCTTAATACCTTCCACAGAGCATCTCTATCAACTCTATCATATGCCTTCTCCAGATCCATAAATGCTACATACAAATCCATTTGCTTTTCTAAGTATTTCTCACATACATTCTTCAAAGCAAACACCTGATCCACACATCCTCTACCACTTCTGAAACCACACTGCTCTTCCCCAATCTGATGCTCTGTACATGCCCTCACCCTCTCAATCATACCCTCCCATATACTTTACCAGGAATACTCAACAAACTTATACCTCTGTAATTTGAGCACTCACTCTTATCCCCTTTGCCTTTGTACAATGGCACTATGCACGCATTCCGCCAGTCCTCAGGCACCTCACCATGAGTCATACATACATTAAATAACCTTACCAACCAGTCAACAATACAGTCATCCCCTTTTTTAATAAATTCCACTGCAATACCATCCAAACCTGCTGCCTTGCCGGCTTTCATCTTCCGCAAAGCTTTCACTACCTCTTCTCTGTTTACCAAATCATTTTCCCTAACCCTCTCACTTTGCACACCACCTCGACCAAAACACCCTATATCTGCCACTCTATCATCAAACACATTCAACAAACCTTCAAAATACTCACTCCATCTCCCTCTCACATCACCACTACTTGTTATCACCTCCCCATTTGCACCCTTCACTGAAGTTCCCATTTGCTCCCTTGTCTTACGCACTTTATTTACCTCCTTCCAGAACATCTTTTTATTCTCCCTAAAACTTAATGATACTCTCTCACCCCAACTCTCATTTGCCCTTTTTTTCACCTCTTGCACCTTTCTCTTGACCTCCTGTCTCTTTCTTTTATACAACTCCCACTCAATTGCATTTTTTCCCTGCAAAAATCGTCCAAATGCCTCTCTCTTCTCTTTCACTAATACTCTTACTTCTTCATCCCACCACTCACTACCCTTTCTAATCAACCCACCTCCCACTCTTCTCATGCCACAAGCATCTTTTGCGCAATCCATCACTGATTCCCTAAATACATCCCATTCCTCCCCCACTCCCCTTGCTTCCATTGTTCTCACCTTTTTCCATTCTGTACTCAGTCTCTCCTGGTACTTCCTCACACAGGTCTCCTTCTTAAGCTCACTTACTCTCACCACCCTCTTCACCCCAACATTCACTCTTCTTTTCTGAAAACCCATACAAATCTTCACCTTAGCCTCCACAAGATAATGATCAGACATCCCTCCAGTTGCACCTCTCAGCACATTAACATCCAAAAGTCTCTCTTTCGCACGCCTGTCAATTAACACGTAATCCAATAACGCTCTCTGGCCATCTCTCCTACTTACATAAGTATACTTATGTATATCTCGCTTTTTAAACCAGGTATTCCCAATCATCAGTCCTTTTTCAGCACATAAATCTACAAGCTCTTCACCATTTCCATTTACAACACTGAACACCCCATGTATACCAATTATTCCCTCAACTGCCACATTACTCACCTTTGCATTCAAATCACCCATCACTATAACCCGGTCTCGTGCATCAAAACCACTAACACACTCATTCAGCTGCTCCCAAAACACTTGCCTCTCTTGATCTTTCTTCTCATGCCCAGGTGCATATGCACCAATAATCACCCATCTCTCTCCATCAACTTTCAGTTTTACCCATATTAATCGAGAGTTTACTTTCTTACACTCTATCACATACTCCCACAACTCCTGTTTCAGGAGTATTGCTACTCCTTCCCTTGCTCTTGTCCTCTCACTAACCCCTGACTTTACTCCCCAGACATTCCCAAACCACTCTTCCCCTTTACCCTTGAGCTTCGTTTCACTCAGAGCCAAAACATCCAGGTTCCTTTCCTCAAACATACTACCTATCTCTCCTTTTTTCACATCTTGGTTACATCCACACACATTTAGGCACCCCACTCTGAGCCTTCGAGGAGGATGAGCCCTCCCCGCGTGACTCCTTCTTCTGTTTCCCATTTTAGAAAGTTAATACAAGGAGGGGAGGATTTCTGGCCCCCCGCTCCCGTCCCCTCTAGTCGCTTTCTACGACACGCGAGGAATACGTGGGAAGTATTCTTTCACCCCTATCCCCAGGGATAATATACATATATATATATACATATACACATACACACACATACACATTTGTAAAATATATATCTAATACCTGAGGAAAGGAATAACACTGCTGATACATACATTTAAGTCGTACTTGTTTAATGTCTACTATTACTATTTGTTTTAGATATGTACAACTACAAAATTCAACACAGACAAAATAAGAGATTTATAAAAAAAAAAAGGAAAAAAATAGTATATTGATACGCAATATCTATATCTGTTACTATCATTATTCCCTAACATACAAGCAATGCATATATCTGCTGCATATTCAATCTACTCCAAAACAAAAAAGCAAGCATGAATATATATATATCATCTGCAATTACCTAAGTCTAAGAGGCAATAATGAACATCATTTTCAGACAGTAAAGCTGAATTTGCTTCGTAAGATATCACTTTTAAATGCCTGAAAATTTTCCTAGATGAAATACTATAAAAATTATCATAGATCTGTACACAAAATAATATGCAATGTTATGCTACTAAGAAATTATAATACATTTTGCTGAATAAAAAAAATAATCTTTAATTGTGCTTCTATGTACTCAAGTCTTCCAACGAATATTAAAAATTTCAAATTACTTTACCATCCATAACAAAACAATTAAGACAGCATAGTGCTTTCTCTTTCCTGCACATGTTCATAGTTACAGTATCATATCTCCTATGATTAAGGATGTGGGTGTCTCTACCTGGTGATAAGCATGACTATTCCCAGGGTCAGTGTTGGCTGGTGCATAATGCTTAAATGTCCAGGACAGTTGTTACTTATTTGCACTTTACAGGGAGGAAGTTCTGTAATCCTGAGACACATCTCTTGAACTTTCTAAACTATCACAGGAAGTTTTTAAGCTTCTGAAATGCTATCTACATTCATAATCTCAATACTATGTTTATTCCACTGATCCATTATCCATACTTAACATCTTTCCTAACAAGTTTCTTGCTTCATTCTATGTTATGACATATGGTTTGTCTATTCCAACCTCTTTTGAAGAAGTACTCTGGTTTAAAAACTTTGTAGGTTGTGATCGGGTCAATCCATTACTCTTTCTTCCACAGTGAACATACTAAAGGCCTCTAACCTTTCTATTAACCAAGCTCTCTTATCTATGGTACCATCTTTGTTTCCCTCCTCTGGACCTTCTAGATCTATTAATTTTTTGTGCTTCTTTAAATGGTAACCAAGCTTGAGAAGCATATAGTTCTGGCATGATGCATAATTTGAGAATCTTGCTGAATACTTTCTTTTCTATATTCTTTAAAGCTAATCTAAGGTTTTACCAAGAGAGTCTGCCACCTTAACCATACTCCTAATGTGGAACTCTGGCAACAGATCAAAGACAATATCTACTCCCGTCTTTCACATACAGATTTCTGCAACTTCTTCCTACTAGACAATATTCACATCAAGGCCTTCTTTCACTGTGACATAAACTCATTACTTTACATTTACACAGGTTTAATTTCATAAACCATGAATCAGACAAACACTGGAGTTTTTTCAGGTTCCCTTGTAGGTTGATGCATTCCTCTTTGCTTTTCACTTCCTTCATAACCTTAGCATCATCTGCAAACATATTCAAGTAAGTCTACAATCTTTTGGCAAGTCATTTGCATAGATCAAGGAAAGCAATGGTTCCAGGACAGACCCCTGTGACATGACACTGGCGATCTAAACCAGCTGCGAGAAAGCTCTCCTGACTTGTGTCCTTTGTTCCCTTCCCCTAAGATAATCTATATGCATCAAAGTAGACTATCCCTTAGCCCTGTCTATAGATCCAGCTTCTTTACCAATCACCCATTGTAGAACCAAGTCAAAAGAATTTTTGCAGTGCAAATACAGACACTCCAACAAGCCTTCTCTTTCGTCATTCTCTTGCAGAAATTTAAGAAGTCTGATACACGTGATCTTCTAAGCCCCGAAGCTGTGCTGTCTTTCACCCTTTGCAAAATATTCATTTGCTTTTCAGATACTTTCCAGTACTCTATAAACCAAATCAGCAGGAAGATTGGTCTGTGGTTCAACACATCCTCCTGGTCTCCTTTCTTCAGGTATAATATTTGCCTTTTTCCATTCCCTTGGCACTGCCTTTTTCTAGCAACTTTTGGAATGACATTTCCATTGATGTGTAACTGTATCTGCATAAGTCTTCAGCAAAAACAGCAATTTCATCAGAATCCTGAGCCAAATATGGGTCAAACATCTCTTTAGCAGTATGGCTGTCTTTTATAGATATTTCAACACTTTCCAAGATCTCCTCCACATTCTAGCTCAATGGTGTTTGAGCTATACTATCTTCCACTGTGAAAATACTTGTGAACTTATTAACGTTAGTCAGTTCTTTGCACACATTAAAAAACGTTCTAAAACTGCATTAAGTATGAAGGACACTTCAAAGTTACATGTTCAGATAACTTGCAGGCAAAGTACTTCTAAAATTCTTAAAATTCTCAAACCCTTATGTTGCTCAGTCCTGAGGATTAAAGATTTTCAAACTTTACCTGTATTGAGAAACATGCAGGTTATGTGGTAAGTGTTATATACTAGCTCTGTGTTACGTAAAATTCCATGACTGGTACTTGTAGGCAGATACTTATATGAACCAAATGTGAGCAAGGACAACTTTGTTTCTTGTATATACCACTTGGTGGATCTCTATTCTTAAATCGCCTTGTACCAAGTGACATGAAGCATAAAATACATATACCAGTATGTCATATAAAAACTAATCAGCAGTTTAATACAGATATGGTGATTTCACATGAACAACAACCAATTTTGAAAAATACATTCAAATTTCAAATACTTTGTGCTTCAGTGACATCCAGGTCAGTCATTCACCTCACTCAAATCAATTCTTCTGTGAGCTGTAAAACCTTGTGTGGTCCCAAAACTTCAAAAAGTTAAAGACTGAAATCCAATGGCTAATACAGAAACTACAGTAAACCCTCGATTTAAAGGACTAATCGGGGGAGGGGAAGCGTTAATGCTGAAGGTCCGTTAAATTAAGAATGTAACCTATTGACCATTTTTTAATACAATACACAATATTAGTCCACATGCTTTCTTTTAACTCCTCTATCACATGATGCTATTTTGAACTGTAAGGACTGCAAACAAAGTGAGTATACCCCACACTACCAAATACAAGTGTGATATAAAAAGCACACGGCGTTTGAGATTTTTGAATTCTAAATTCTTTTTTATCAATATATTATCATTTGCCCGGTCCATTAAATCTAAAATCTGTTAAATTGGTTCTGTTAAACTGAGGGATTACTGAACTTAAATTCTATTTTACCGTGAATTCAAGTCAACTACAAATATCAGAACAAGAAAATTAAAATAATCAATTTGTGCAAATAACTGTACACTCAAGATTCCATAATGAAGAACCCATCTAAACATAAAAATCCCAAACCCATAACATGTCTTTAACTAATGAATACATGAGGCCCTCCGCCCACCTCTATAACTTCACTCATTTACTTCTCTCTTGCTCATGTAATACAATACTCACCAAACCTGTGACGTATGAGTGTCCTTACCTACTTGTACTGTATGGGGAGGGTTTTAAATGTGTGGGACCTCATCACTTGAACATCTAAAATATATGTGTGTGTGAGTGAGTGCATTGAAAGATAGGGCCATCAGGGAAACTCTACCTTGCCTCATATGCTATTCAACAGTCCATCCAAGTGGGTATTGGTATAACCTGTAATGTGTGCCACACCTTTACTGTTAAAATCAGGTGATGTAAATGCCTTTGTTACCAGCTTCAGACCTCCAGGTCTCATGAACCCTCACCATTTCACAGGTGTGCTACTCCTAAACCTGAGCTTTGTAAGCCTGTGAACTTTATTGATGTAACTGACAGTAAACATCACCAACAATTGCCTTTACTAACAAGATATTGAAATGTGAAAAATTTGAATCCGTCTTAACTCTACAAACTAAAGGGTGTCAAGTGCTGTAATGTCTTGCGTACACTACTACACTTTTTCAAGGGTGGCCACCTCACTTATATATTAATCAGCAATGAATTTGCTGTTCTAGTATCTTACAACCTTAATTTGCTGTGAACTGCAAACAACAGCAGATTGTCTAAGTTTCACTGATTACAGTCAATGTTACTACATAGTGTAACACTTGTAATTCCAAATTTCCTGATACATATCCATAAAATACAAAAAAAAATTACAGCAAGGCCACAGCATGTCAATAACAAGAGAGTAAATTCAGCACATTCTGAGGGATTGCAGTATGTGGCTTTAGACTCATAGGTGTATGGCTGACATAGTATCAAACATGAGGACAGGGCACAAGATGATATTCTTAAATGCAAAGGAAAGGTATATACAATGCTTGACATACAAGAGAAGGAACAGGGGAATGTCCAACAAAAGTAAAATCCCTGGGGGTCTGAGAGGTACATTCATGTGCCGATCTGTTAATTTTTTATATAATATCAAAGTGTGAGGCACAAATTCAAGTTTATCAAAATGCCCTGTCCTGAGGGTATGTCCTCATCTCACCTAAAGTCATTGCCTACTAGGTGTCATCAAATGCATGCAAAGGGTCACACAGGTGCTCAGAATTACTTAGAAAAAGTGCAGGCTCTGCTTTACTCCCAATACTATGAAATTCATAAGAATTTATACATAAGGTGACCATCAGCTTACTGGCAAAAGAAGGTGGTATGGGGAGAAGTAAGAGGTCGGTGCAAAACAATGCAATGTCATCACATATCTCATGCCTGGGAATGGCCACACATAAGGGCATACAAGACATAAAGTGTTTACATCCGGATGATAGTCAAGGTATGATATAACACACACAAAATTGGAAGTCAGCCCTTTTATAACTACTCTTTACATGTACTTTGTAATGGTTCTACAATATACTATGTGCCAAAAGGATAGTTTAATATAAATTATTCAATATTGTTATCACACAACTTTTATAGCCATGACAGCTAATGGCAACACCAACATTACTCATACAAGCATCTAAAATGACAGCAAAAAGTAAAATACATAAAACAGTTAAACTGCCACCATAATTGAACTGGCATGACTGGTGTCCTGAATATGCCATATCAGACCAAACACATGGTTCTGACATGTGCAAGTCTGGTGCTACATTCAAGAGATCTAATGCATTCTAATGAAAAGCTTAAGGGGCCACAGCTTATAATGTGCCCTTGAGTGTGGTAGCAGTAGCAGTGCTCTGCAGATACTCTTACCTAAACCTGCCAATCTTTCTCAGGTGGGAGAACATCTCGCCACCAGGCACGTACTCCAACACCATGTATAAATTGGAATTATCCTGAAATGTTGAAGAAATGTAAACACTGAGTTACGCCATTCCTGTTAGTGCTCAACATTAGTACTTGGGATTCATTAGTACTTAACATTTGGTGGGAGAAGTGTTAGAAGGGTATTGTTTTTATACTGCAGCTGTGGGTGTTTCTCATCTAAGAGAAATCTAACTTGGATAGAACATTACACTCAGGCAATCCTTTCACAATTAGCATTACCAGTAAATAATCCCAAGAGTAATACGAGTGCTTTTGTGAACAGTATCCTGCATGTACTGCCTGAATGCATTTTGGGAATATAGGTAAACCACACAGGAGCCACAAATAATTCTGCATGATACTGCTGGTTTCAGATGTTATCCTGGTGCCTGTGGAGGAATCAACAAGGAGAAGACCATACACAAAATGTTTGAAAGAAGCAGGGGTTAGTATTTACCTAAATCTTCCTAAGCGCCGCAAGTGTGAAAACATCTCACCCCCCGGGACATACTCAAGCACCATATATAAATTGGTGTTATCCTGCAAGTATAATAATGACATGATGAATAAAATACTTCCACTTGCCAGGAAGTGAGAAAAAGGGGAAAAGCAAAAGGGGAAACTAGGATAGCAATATTTTTGCACCAAGGATATCAAATAGTTATCAAAATGGAGTGAGTATGGTTTTAGTATTAAAATGGAGTGAGTAAAGCTTGAGGAGTATTATGGAAAAATGGATAATGGTCTCACATGAGGAATCAGAGATCAGAGTTTCATAAAATTTCAGGGTATGCAAGTTGAAAAATGATGATAAACAGAGGAAAGAAAGAAAGGGAAAAACGCTGAGAAAAACTCTTGAATATAGGCTAGAAAGTGGAATGAACAAAGGTGTACCTCAGACAGAAAAGGAAGGGAGATTAAGAAAGGAAAAACAAAAACATGTATACCTAAGAAAAGGTAAAAAGGATTTAGAAAATTGATACTATTGGCAGTTCAAAAGAAAGAGGAAATGGAAAATATAGGAAGAGTACTGATTCAAAGAAAAGAGAAGATGGAAGAAAAAATATAATAAGGAAACAATATGAGAGATGAGACAAGGAGTTAAGGAGGAAAGATAGCACTGAAAGTAAGCCATGGCAATGATGATGGCACAATCAGACGTCAATATCAGGAAATGAAGAGGGGCCAAAGAAGAAATGGATTTTCCTTTTTTAAATAATGTAATCATGGAGATACATGGGGTATGCTTTCGCAAAGTAACCCATACACAAGCTAAGTTTGACTGATGATGTGTGAATGTCCTACCTTCAAGGAGTTGTAGGACAGCAAGATATGTGAGTGTCGGAACTGCTGAATAAAAGACACTTGGAAAGAAGTAAGCATATGAGGATGACGACTTTCAAAACAGAACATTCATGAAGCATATGACCTACTGTGGCTGAGACTGATGAGATAGTGGATGATGGGAGATTACATTTCTTTGGATAACAGACCATGGAAACAACCACAAAAGGCAAAAAGTGAAGATACAGTTTGTCTGACATGTACAGAAGGCTTTGAACAAGCTGAAGACTGGTTACTGATGAGGCAAACCATTTTACCCACCCAGAGAGAGAGAGAGAGAGAGAGAGAGAGAGAGAGAGAGAGAGAGAGGAGAGGAGAGGAGAGGAGAGGAGAGGAGAGGAGAGGAGAGGAGAGAGAGAGAGAGAGGAGAGGAGAGAGAGAGAGAGAGAGAGAGAGAGAGAGAGAGAGAGAGAGAGAGAATTTGTAATTATCATGTTACATATGGGGACAGACAATATTCTTGTTAAGGGGAAGAGGTTGTGTAAAAGTAATATACACATGGATGAATGAAAAACTGACATGACCAAAATATGGACATGGAATGAGTTACAGGGATCAAAAATCCAGGCTGCAGAAATGAGCTATTTGAGAAGAGCATGAGGTGTGACTAGAAGGAATGAAGAAAGAAATGATAGGGTGTATGAAAGATGTGGTATGGCAGGGAATGCAAAAGGAACAAATTGTGGAGTGGTAGAATGGGTGACACATATTACTTTAAGATGTTTTGGGCAAGTTGAAAGAATGCAACACTGGAAGTTTACAAGGAGTGTATGATGGTACATTTAAAGGGGTTGCTGGGAGTGGAAGGCCACCCATGACATGGACAGGCTGATATGGACTGGGAACTGAGGCAGATGAGGATGGACAAATAAGACTGATAAGGATAAGTAAATAAGGCAAACATAGATGGGGTAGTAGTGGATGAAGGAAAGAAAGATGGACAGGGAGTGTGTTGCACATGGTTAAGAAAAGCAGATATGAAAGTGTAAAAAGGCAGATATGGATAACGGAGAGAGATGCTTATGAATGGAAGTGCACATGGCAAACGAGTGTAAAAATACATACATGTGATTGAGAGAGCAAACTGGATACGAGTGAGTGTAATATGTGAGTAAGCTTGATGAAATATAGTGGATAACAGATGAAGGCAAAGAGAAAAATATGGATAAAAATGTAGAGGAACCTGCATGCTGTGGCAAATACACAAAATCGTAAGACTAACAATGATGAAAAAATAACAAAACAAAAAATGATTAACAGTGAAGGAACACTGAGCAGTAAAAGAAAGTTTATTGATGGGTATGGGGAAAGAGATGACCATCATAGCAGCAATACCAGTAATGAAAGAACATTTTGATTCACCAAATCTGAAAGAAAGAATATGATCATGATAAATTTCACAAAATACTATCTAAAAATTACTTAAAGAAAATGTGTTAGCAATCTAGCAATGCCTTATTACATATTCAATGATGCAAAATGCAGTGCAACTGAAAAATTACTCAATATTCACTGTAATACAAAATTACTAATAAAGATATTTATCAACAAGGCATACACAAATGAAAACTAAACTTACATACGTGGAAAGTGGAAAACTTGGGAATGTTCATTCCAAATTATATTCATTCTAAAGTATCCATGAATGATCCCTTATAACAAGCAAAATGAAATAATGTACAGCTAAAATACTATTATCTAAATGGCCACTTGTGAAAAGAAAACAAAATCAAAAGAACTACTGTACAAACAAGCAAATAACATACAACCAACCATTTAATCAAAACATCTGCAGCATTTAAATCATAAAACATCCTTAAAGGAAATATCTACAAATATATTGTAAATCACAATCAATGTACTCCCAGGGATCACTAATTGAAAGAAAAGAAAAACTCCAAAACAGCCCAATACCAGTGAAAACAGAAAACCTTTCCTCATCAAATATGTAAACAAAAGATAACCAGCAGAAGGAAACCTTTCATATGCAACCCACAATCAAGAAATAAACTTATCTAAAACACCATAAACAATGTAAATGGAAATCTCAGTTTTTAATTTTTCTTCTAGATTTTTCTAAATATCACGAAAAATCAGAAAGACTATTGTTTAAAATCTTTAAACATTCATGAAATGAGGGGAAAATCTCTTGCCCTAACATCCATGGCCATACAACAAAACTTTCCTTGTACTAAACATTTATGCAAAATAAAAACTTCCTCAACCACACTCTTTCTATTACCACACATCTCTCTTACCCTTACATTACTTACTTGATCAAACCACCTCACACCACATATTGTCCTCCAACATCTCATGTCCAGCACATCCACCCTCCTCCGCACAACTCTATCCATATCCTACGCCTCACAACCATACAACATTGTAGAAACCACTATTCCTTCAAACATACACATTTTTGCTTTCCAAGATAATGTTCTCAACTTCCACACATTCTTCAAGGCTCCCAGAATTTTCACCCCCTCCCCCACCCTATGATTCACTTCCGCTTCCATGGTTCCATCCGCTGCCAAATCCACTCCCAGATATCTAAAACACTTCACTTCCTCCAGTGTTTCTCCATTCAAATTTACCTCCCAATTGACTTGACCCTCAACCCTACTGTACCTAATAACCTTGCTCTTATTCACATTTACTCTCAACTTTCTTCTTTCACACACTTTACCAAAATCAGTCACCAGCTTCTGCAGTTTCTTATATGAATCAGCCACCAGCGCTGTATCATCAGCGAACAACAACTGACTCACTTCCCAGGCTCTCTCATCCACAACAGACTGCATACTTGCCCCTCTTTCCAAAACTCTTGCCTTCACCTCCCTAACAACCCCATCTATAAACAAATTAAACAACCATGGAGACATCACACACCCCTGCCGCAAACCTACATTCACTGAGAACCAATCACTTTCCTCTCTTCCTACAAGTACACATGCCATACATCCTCGATAAAATCTTTTCAATGCTTCTAACAACTTGCCTCCCACACCATATATTCTTAATACCTTCCACAGAGCATCTCTGTCAACTCTACACATATGCTTTCTCCAGATCCATAAATGCTACATACAAATCCATTTGCTTTTCTAAGTATTTCTCACATACATTCTTCAAAGCAAACACCTGATCCACACATCCTCTACCACTTCTGAAACCACACTGCTCTTCCCCAATCTGATGCTCTGTACATGCCTTCACCCTCTCAAACAATACCCTCCCATATAAGTTACCAGGAATACTCAACAAACTTATAACTCTGTAATTTGAGCACTCACTTTTATCCACTTTGCCTTTGTACAATGGCACTATGCAAGCATTCCACCAATCCTCAGGCACCTCACCATAAGTCATACATACATTAAATAACCTTACCAACCAGTCAACAATACAGTCACCCCCTTTTTTAATAAATTCCACTGCAATACCATCCAAACCCGCTGCCTTGCCGGCTTTCATCTTCCACAATGCTTTTACTACCTCTTCTCTGTTTACCAGATCATTTTCCCAAACTCTCTCACTTTGCACACCACCTCGACCATAACACCCTATATCTGCCACTATCATCAAATACATTCAACAAACCTTCAAAATACTCACTCCATCTCCTTCTCACATCACCACTGCTTGTTATCACCTCCCCATTAGCCTCCTTCTCTGAAGTTCCCATTTGTTCCCTTGTCTAATGCACTTTATTTACCTCCTTCCAAAACATCTTTTTATTCTCCCTAAAATTCAATGATACTCTCTCACCCCATCTCTCAGAAGAGGGTGTTTTGAAATGGTTTGGTCACATGGAGAGAATGAGTGAGGAAAGATTGACCAAGAGGATATATGTGTCGGAGGTGGAGGGAACAAGGAGAAGTGGGAGACCATATTGGAGGTGGAAAGATGGCGTGAAAAAGATTTTGAGTGATTGGGGCCTGAACATGCAGGAGGGTGAAAGGTGTGCAAGGAATAGAGTGAATTGGAATGATGTGGTATACCAGGGTCAACTTGCTGTCAATGGATTGAACCAGGGCTGTACCATAATGTTCAAGGGTTGCACTATCATATTCAAGGGCTGCATTGTCATGCTTAAAGGTTGTACTCTCATGTTCAAGGGTTAAGCCACAGCATTCAAAGGCTGCATGTCAAGTTCAAGTGTTCTAATTTCCTGGAACAACTTTGACGAACAGAAACAACTTTAAGACTGAACTAACCAGGACAAGCAATTTTCTCAGAAAAAATGGAATTGGAGAAAATATACAAAAAGGTATACTCAGGGCAAACAATGTGGAAAAAAAGGATTAAATAAGGCAAGAAAGGAATAATCACATCAAGCAGTAAACTTAAAAATTACTATAGCAAACAATATACTGAAAGTGCAAAAACCAGACCAAACAATATGTTGTGAATGGAATAAACAGGGCAAGCAACAATATACTAAGGAAAAAACAGCACTAAGAAAAAATAAGCAGTGCAAACAATATCCTTAAAAAGGAATACCCAGGGCAAACACTATAATAAAAGTGGAAAACCAAGGTTAACAACAGACTAAGAGTAGGATAACAAAGACAAACAATATACTAATATGTAAATAACAATGAAAATATACAAATATAAATGTACATGGCAAACATGTGGAATAACTAGGGGAAACAATACAATAAAAAGAAAAAGAACTGCATAAACATGGCAAACATTCTACAGTACTACAAAAATCAATAATCTGGTAAAATATTAGTGGAATAATAAGAACATATTACTAAGAAAGGTATAATCTGTGCAATACAATAAGTGTAGAATAACTAGGGCAAGCAATATACTAAAAATAGAATGGAATTAAAATCAATAATCAGGGAAACAATGTTAGTGGAATAATATGGGTACATAGTATACTATGACAGTAATGATCCAGGCAAATATCAAAAGAAATTGTAATCATGGCAAAAAATATACTATTAATGGAATAACCAGGGAAAACAATATATTAAGAGTGGACTGACAAAGGCAAATAAAATATCATAAGGCATAACCAAGACATCAAATACAGTGAGAATTAACCAGGGACAACAATATGCTAAGATTATACATGGTAAGCAATATATACTGCAAATGATATACCTAGGGTAAACAAAATACTAAGAGAGGAAAAACAGGGGCAAATACTATACTTCAAGCGGCAAACCATAACTCCACAAAGTACAAGTTCACAAGTGGAGGTGGCTGAACAGGTGGAGTATGCAGTCTTACCTTAAAGTGGAATTCTAGGCTGACAAGGAAGGGAAAAGTGATGGCTTGTAATATTCGTTTTTCGTTGAGGGTGTGTTCCACTTGCTTCAACTTAACCACCTGAAACCAAAGAGAAGACTCCTCAGAAATTACATTATCAAATGAACAAACCCATAAAATAATCACATGAAATAAACAGTAATGTGTAAAATTCATTTTGTACAATCATTTTGTGAATTTGCCAAAAATAAAAAATGCCATACACCATTCCTATAATAGTGAATATATGCTACAATAAAGCTCTAGGAGTTTAAATCAAACATACACAGGGTACTTTGGTGTTGTGGTTAGCACCACTGACTACAATTCATGCACGGTCCTGCCCATGGTCCAATATCTCCAATGTCCACTCAAAAGTATCAAAAACACTCCACTTCTCCATTCAAACTCAATCCCAACAAACCTGTCCCTCACCATAACCAAATACCCTAGCTTTTATTCATAATTACTCTCAACTTCTTCCCATAATGATACACCATCTTCTACAATTTCTCACTTAAATCTATCAATATTTAAATACTTAATTCTTCATACTTTATCAACACTTTCCACATTAGCGAGGTAGTGACAGGAAAAGAAAAGAAAGGCTGCATTCGCTTCCAAACATTTTCTTGCCTTCATGTTTAATGCACACAACCACAGCTCCCCATCTATCAGTATCTAAATATATGATTTTTCATAGTTTATCAATGTTTCCCACATTAGCTAGGTAGTGTCAGAAACAGAGAAGGCTGCTTTCACCAACATAAATTTTCTTGCTGTCAAGTATTATGCACCGAACCAGGCCCCACAGACGTTTCCATGGTTTATCCTGCCTGCTTCACATGCCCCAGGGAGCATGTCGACCCTGCATAACAAACAGTCCTAATTCGCTCTATCCCATGTATGCCTTTCACGCTCCATGTTCAGAACCCAATCACTACATCCTTGTATCTTGAATTTGGTCTACCCTTTCTTGTTCACTTCACTTCTGACACATATATCCTCTTTGTTAACCTCTCCTCACACATTCTTTCTACATGTCCAAATCATTTCAGCATGTCCTCTTCAGCTCTCTTCACCACACTCATTTAATCCACACCTCTCTCTCGATCTTTTATTACTTACACAATCAAACTAACACCACACACTGTTCTCAAACATTTCATTTCCATCACTTTCACTGTCATCCACACATCCTCATCTACAGCCTATGCCTTGCATCCATATAACATTGCTTAACACATCCATTTTTGCCCTCCTAGACAAAAATCTGTCTATCCAGTGCACCCAGAACCTTCATCCCCTTACCCAACCTATGATTTATCTCTGCCTCCATGTTTCCATTAGTTGCCATGTCCACTCCCAGGTATCCAAAACACTTAAATTTCCACCAATTTTCTCTATTCCCATTTCTCATACCCAACTATCATGACCCTCAACCCTGCTATACCTAACAACCTTGCTTTTATTCATATTTACTCTTAACTTCCTCCTTTCAAACACACTTCCAAACTCAGTCATCAACTTCTGCAGTTTCTCACTAAAATCAGCCACCAGTGCTGTATCATGAAACAAATAACAACGGACACTTCCCAATCCCCTGCAGATTGTCCCCCTCTCTAAGACTCTTGCATTTGCCTCCCTCACCATCCCATACATAAACAAATTGAACAGACATGGAGACATCATGTATCCACAAAGGGAGGCAACATCTAAGATCCATCACTAGCAACATAATATGAATGGATTGTACAGGCCAGGGACATAATTAGACCAGAAACTGTAGTGAAATCTTTAAAGAAATGTGGGATTTTGAATTCTCTTGATGGAAGAGAAGATGAGTTGTGAGTTTATAAGGCTAATGACAGCATGAATGAGGATGTAGATATTGATGATTTATGGCTAATGATGATGTTGATCCATATGATGATGCTGTTGAAGGAGAGGACTGGGAGGAACTATATGGTGCTGAAGAAGATAAGGAAAATGATTTTGATGGATTTTAATGAAAATATTCATAAATATGGTATTGCAGTCTGTTTGATTAAAAAAAAATTGATGTTTCAAATCTAATTAACAAAATTGGCTTATCTATAAAGAGAATTTTCAAAATGAATACCTGATGTTTTACATTGTCCTGTGCTAACACTCAACAACTGATGGTGCATCATGTACTGTTGTAAACAATATGAGATTGAGGTGGATTATCACATCAAGTGTGAAATATCAAATAGTTTTTTTTTTTTTTTTGCCGCTGTCTCCCGCGTTTGCGAGGTAGCGCAAGGAAACAGACGAAAGAAATGGCCCAACCCATCCCCATACACATGTATATACATACACGTCCACACACGCAAATATACATACCTACACAGCTTTCCATGGTTTACCCCAGACGCTTCATATGCCCTGAATTCAATCCACTGACAGCACATCAACCCCGGTATACCACATCGATCCAATTCACTTTATTCCTTGCCCTCCTTTCACCCTCCTGCATGTTCAGGCCCTGATCACACAAAATCTTTTTCACTCCATCTTTCCACCTCCAATTTGGTCTCCCACTTCTCCTCATTCCCTCCACCTCCGACACATATATCCTCTTGGTCAATCTTTCCTCACTCATTCTCTCCATGTGCCCAAACCATTTCAAAACACCCTCTTCTGCTCTCTCAACCATGCTCTTTTTATTTCCACACATCTCTCTTACCCTTACGTTACTTACTCAATCAAACCACCTCACACCACACATTGTCCTCAAACATCTCATTTCCAGCACATCCATCCTCCTGCGCACAACTCTATCCATAGCCCACGCCTCGCAACCATACAACATTGTTGGAACCACTATTCCTTCAAACATACCCATTTTTGCTTTCCAAGTTAATGTTCTCGACTTCCACACATTCTTCAAGGCTCCCAGGATTTTTGCCCCCTCCCCCACCCTATGATCCACTTCCGCTTCCATGGTTCCATCCGCTGCCAGATCCACTCCCAGATATCTAAAACACTTTACTTCCTCCAGTTTTTCTCCATTCAAACTTACTTCCCAATTGACTTGACCCTCAACCCTACTGTACCTAATAACCTTGCTCTTATTCACATTTACTCTTAACTTTTTATTACCAGTATATTTTGTGGATATATGGGTACAAGGATACCATATATATGGTATGATAAGTTAGCCTTACCTAAGAACTTAGACTAATGAAACATGTTGTAAGATAAGTTAGCCTACTGTAAGTTGGTGAGCTTCGTCTGCTGAAGGCACGAAGCTCTGCACAGCTTTTCAATACTAATTGGCACATATTTTATGTTTCCGTTGCTTACTGGCAGTGACTGGTAAATATTTTTCATGTCTGAGCTAAAAGTTGCTCCTAGCTCTTCCCATCATTCACGGATTTCAAACTAATGAAACTATTACCCTTGTTTAGGTCGACCCCCAATTTTCTGCTTAAAAATTTGGTCTTAAAAACCTGAACTATGCATGAGTATATAGGTATATGACGTTTTACCTATGTTAAAAGACCACTGTAAAGTTAGCTGAGCCCTATGCCAACTATACACCCTTGCTGATATTAAACTCTTAAGTAAAACTTTTGACTTTTGGGTGGCTGTGTATTTTGCTAGATGCAAAGACCTGTGGTCCATTTTTATGACTAATTTATTTTTGTAGGTCTGTGGAGCATTTCTTATTACCAGTTTACCTATAAAGTTCTGTGGTGCATTTCTTATCACTAGTTTACTTCAATAGGCTTGTGGTATTTTCTATTACTAGTATACCTATATAGTCCTGTGGAACACTACTTATCACTAGTTAACTTGTACAGTCCTGTAGTGCATGTCATCACTAGTTTTACAGTAATGTGGTGCATTTCTTATCACTAGTTTACTTATACAGCCCTGTTGTGTGTTTCCAATTGTTAGTTTACTTTTATAGTCCTCTGGTGTATTTCTTATCCCTAGTTTACTTCTATAAACCTTTGATGTATTTCTCATTAGTCAACTTCTACAGGCCAGTGGAATAATTCTTGTCACTAGTTATTTCTATAGTTCTGTTGTGTACAATATTTCTTATTGCTAATTACTTTCATAGTCCTAATAGTGTATTTCTCTTCAAAAGTTACCTCCACAGTCCTGTGATGATTCTTTTACCACTAGTTTCTTTTACTGCCCTCTTTATTGCTGTTGCTATCAAAGCAGTTTGTCGATGTTGATACTTTTATCAATATACATGAGAAAGGAAACTGTAAGCCATGGTGAAGTTAAAGTTGATGTTAGATGGCAAGAGGTGATAGGGTCAGCAGCACCACCAACAGACACTCCTGGCTAGCAAGGTGACGAGAAGGCAGGGTGACAGGTAGGCAGGGTAATGGGCAGGCAGGATGAAGGGACGACAGGATGATGGGCAGCCTGGGTGAACAAGGCCAACAAAGTAATGGCATATAGAGGCCAGTTTGATAAACTAGAATGACACCAGAAGGAAAGAAAAAGCCACATGAAAGATTGAAATATGAAGAAGTAGGCAAAAGGGTCAGGCGAGGCAAAGCCAATAACCGGAAAAGCACAGGAACATCATGTGAAGGAAAAAGGAACAGGTATGCAATGGATAAGACCAACTACACTGCCCCAACTCCACATCTCTAGGCTTCAAGACCTCACCATGTTACTCTATCACTCCTCCTTCTCCAGAACACAATATTCTTTAATATATTTTCAGGTTACACACACTCTTCTGTCTTCCTACACATGCAATCTCTAATGAAATATACTGCAACAATACTCCAACAACTGGGCTGTTCTTTGCAAAGCACTAGCACCCATACTCTCACCTACTTCACCACCCAATACTGTCATCTTCACTAGTCACTTACTGCCACCCACAATCATCACACTGAGGCTGTGAAATGCCACAATGCTCGCCCACGCAGAGGCAGGGCAGTGAAAGTGTGTGGGCGTGAGCAAGGCACTATCGTCTTTAAGTGGCCCTCTGTAATGGCCCTAGGTATACATGAGCATCAACACAGTCTTGAATTCCCTACGTACTTAAGGCACATCAAAAGACCACAAACACGATCAATACCTTAGATCCCCTTGAGAATGAAGGTATAACCATTAATGGCCTGCCCTTTGACACTATCCTTAAGGGTCAGATCAAAGGCTAGGCCAAAGCTAATATCAATGTGCTCTATTAATAAAAAACTTAAGGTTGAATGTTGATTCTTTTCAAAAACATACATGAAGTATTTCTGTCCAGGAAATTCCTAAAACATTTTGCAAGTAACAACCAGCAAGGAAACAGTCTCTATACAGTGGTGTAGGTAGATGACTTGACAGCTGTTGTGGTAAGAGTGAGAGACAAGCAGCATGGGTCTGGGGGTTAAGGGAGGTGGTGATGAAGTTGGCAGCAATACAAATCCATGGTACCAACTGTTCAACTCGCTTAATCTAATCCGGTCCCTTCCATGAACATACCTACTCTGATCCCCAGCACAATCACTACCATCTATGCCATTATCCCTCCCATAATTGTGCCATCTGCTAACACAATACTTCTTCATCTTCTGCCATTGCTCTGGGCTCAAACTGTACAGTATGACAGTAACTACCTATGAGTACTCATTAAGAGATTCAGCTAAACTGGCATGGCTAGCACAAAATATGGTAAATGTCATTTCCTTCTCCTCATGCATTTTCATTATCTCCTATACAAGCTCCTGAATATTCATCATATTCCACTGGTAGTGGATGTTTAAATTCATACTCTCTTACAACCTTGTTCACTGATAAAGTAAATGTCCATTTGGATTAAGCTTAGTGGATGCATGTACCTACATTATCCTCCCCATTGGCATATACAATATTTGTCGTATGTGTAGCATATTTCCAGATGTACATAATCACATATCTCTTCAGTATTACATTCTCTGGCATCTAGAGTTCTAAAAAGTAGCACTTTCAAACACATTTTGGGGTGATTATGTTCACATTCATCAAAGTGCTTGTACTTGTCTCTCAAACAGTAGTGCATGTTCTGTTGCCCTCTTTCACCTTATCTATCAATGACTATGTTCCCCACTTTCTGTCTCCTTCCTGCTATCATTTGACTTCATTTCTTTCTTTTTATTCCATACACTTTCATCACTTTGATCTGTATCACTGTTTCATCTATCATTTGACTCACTAATATTTTCTTCATGTTCCTCTGGTACACGTTCACTATCATTTTCTCTATATTCATTACTACCTTCTTGATCTATATCAACCATGTCATATCCATCTCCCTTGCCTTACTTGTAAATTTTTTTTTGTCTTTTTTCTGTGTGTGCAATCATTACAGTGCCATAAATATCCATTGCTTTCATTATTATTTCTTCAAACTGGCAGCCATCTTTACCATGTCCACAGTCTACACATTAAGTTTAGGTAAAATATCTCTATCTACAACAAACCACATCTTATGTTTCCTGCACATGCTTTTCAATTCATTTTATGAGCATTGTACAATTTATTTTTTCTATATTATTTACTCAATTATACTTTGTTGCTGTCTCCTGCGTTAGCAAGGTAGTGAAAGGAAACTGATGAAAGAATGGCCCAACCCACCCACATACACATGTATATACATAAATGCCCACACACGCACATATACATACCTATACATTTCAATATATACATACATACACATACACAGACATATACATAAATAAACATGTACATATTCATACTTACAGCTTTCATCAATTCCCGTTGCCACCCTGCCACACATGAAATGGCACCCCCCCCCCACACGTGCGAGGTAGCGCTAGGAAAAGACATCAAAGGCCACATTTGTTCACACTCCGTCTCTAGCTGTCATGTGTAATGCACCAAAACCACAGCTCCCTTTCCACATCCAGGCCCCCACAAAACTTTCCTAGGTTTACCCAAGATGCTTCACATGCCCTGGTTCAATCCACTGACAGCACGTAAACCCCGGTATACCACATTATTCCAATTCACTCTATTCCTTGCACACCTTTCACTCTTCTGTATGTTCAGGCCCCGAATGCTCAAAGTCTTTTTCACTCCATCCTTTCACACCCAATTAGGTCTCCCACTTCTTGTTCCCTACACCTCTGACACATATATCCTCTTTGTCAATCTTCCCTCACCCATTCTCTCCATGTGACCAAACCATTTCAATACACCCTCTTCTGCTCTTCCTTTCCACATCAAGGCCCCACAAAACTTTCCTTGGTTTACCCCAGATGCTTCACATGACCTGGTTCAATCCACTGACAGCAAGTCAACCCCGGTATACCACATTATTCAAATTCATTCTATTCCTTGCATGCCTTTCACTCTTCTGTATGTTCAGGCTCTGAATGCTCAAAATCTTTTTCACTCCATCATTCCACATCCAATTTGGTCTCCCATTTCTCGTTCCCTACACCTCTCACACATATCCTCTTTGTCAATCTTTCCTCACTCATTCTCTCCATGTGACCAAAGCATTTCAATACGCCCTCTTCTGCTCTCTCAACCACATTCTTTTTATTACCACACATCTTCCTAACCCTTTCATTACTTACTCGATCAAACCACCTTACACCACGTTGTCCTCTAACATTCCATTTCCAACAAATCCACCCTCCTCCGCACATCCCTATCTATAGCCCATACCTCGCAACCATATAACATTGTTGGAATCACCATTCCTTCAAACATTTCCATTTTTGCTCTCCACGTTAACATTCTCACCTTCCACACATTCTTCAATACTCCCAGAACCTTTGCCCCCTCCCCCACCCTGTGACTCATCACTCCCATGGTTCCCTCCGCTGCTAAATCCACTTCCTCCAGTTTTTCTCCATTCAAACTTACCTTCCAATTAACTTGTCTCTCAACCCTACTGAACCTAATAACCTTGCTCTTATTCACATTTACTCTCAGCTTTCTTCTTTCACACACTTGAAAGAGTAAAGTTTATTCTTATTTTTTCAATAATCTGGGTGGTATATGCCAGAGAGAGAGAGAGAGAGAGAGAGAGAGAGAGAGAGAGAGAGAGAGTGCAAAAGCACCTAATTATGAAAAAATTTAGGCAAAATGGCAGGGCTTTCTTCTCATGTGCCACTTCCATTACATAATCACCACTTCTGGGTTCATCCTGGACTGATTTCAACCATACGTGAAGCTTTCTTTTAAATGCTTCTGCAGTTGTTTCATGCACACTTCTTGATTCTCCAAGTAGTACACTAAATAATAATTCTAGCTTCCTGATTTTCAGCAGAATACTGATATACATTGCTCATTTAACATTCTGTGTATTCCTTGGTGTCATTTTTGTATCTATCTCCTACCTTGTATGTTTTCTCATTTTTTGCTTTGTTTGAGTATGTAAACAGTAATTTTGGATTTGGTTCTATGTTTTGTATAATGTTTCCTTCATTACTTTTTTCTTCAACAGGATTTCATTATCTCTACATCTGCATTCTTTATATTCCTATCTAATCATCTTTTTCTAACCTTACATATTTCCCATTTTCTGCTCTTTTCTTTGATATCTATTACCAAGTCATTGTTTCAGTGGCCTCATTCCATTATGGGCTTAGAATCTTCTCAACAATCTTTTTCAGTCTGGTATGTCAAGGTGTAAAGTTATATCGCTAAACCCTGTGTCTTTTACTACTACTGCTGCATCATGTTCAAAATGACTTATTTGCATTTTATATGCTGTAGAGATTTCTACGATATTATGATCTGACAGACTTGAATTATTTACCTCATTATCAGGAAACAGTGCCATGTCATTTGTATAAATAAGATCTATTGTGCTGCTCACTCTTATCAATCTGTGGTTTACCTGCACAAGGCTAAATGAATCACATGAATTAATTACGTCTTTGGAGCTGTGCTCTTTCATCTGCTCATCAATTACTATTTACACTGTATCTGTATCTGCATCTAT
Source organism: Panulirus ornatus (assembly GCF_036320965.1). NCBI lineage: Eukaryota > Metazoa > Arthropoda > Malacostraca > Decapoda > Palinuridae > Panulirus > Panulirus ornatus. The sequence goes on from NC_092282.1 coordinate 24,332,082, forward strand.
GATCTACTCCTCTTACCTGACATTAAATGACAAAATTTAGTCACCCGTCCATATCATTATTAGGTCAGGTTTCTCTAATACATTTAAAAAAAATTTGACTTTTGTCATAGTTGTTCTAAAGTCATTCGGTCTTGTTTATGGTGGTATGTACACACTAACTTAATTGTATTTATGGCTAGGATCATCACTATAATTACTTCACTTTTATCATAACTCATATTTATCTGCTTTCCTTCTAGGTTATCATGGACACATACTGTTTCCACCTTGTTGAAATTTGATTCTAAATCCTCTGAGCATTTCAAATAGTCATAAATTTGCTTCATTTGCCCTTTTTCATTAAGCCAAGTTTCTGACATATCAATTAGGGTTGTAGATTTATCCTTCGTGTATTCACTGGTGCAATCAACTCTGATTCCAAAGTTCTCACATACAAGAATTTGTATGTTTATAAATGTTTTCAAGGATTCTCAAATTACACTATCAATCCTCAGCTGACTTTTGGTTATGGAGCCTTGCCTCCTATTTCTTAATTTCTCTTGTGTAATTATTTATTTCCAATTTCAAAAAAGGCATTTTTTCAACCCAAAAATGCTGTGCAATTTTACTATTGCTATACACCCATTTCCGCAACAACTTACCACACCTGGTTCTCCATAAAAAAGAATTCCATCAGATGGGTTTCTGTGGTAGTCATAATCTGGGTAGTATTGCTATGGTTCTCATTCCATTTTTTTTTACCATGTTTCATTTTCTTTTTTCATCCTTAATAGTCATTTCCCATTTTTTCATGGTAGCACCAGGAACAGACAAAGAAAGGCCACATTCGTTCACATCCAACATGTTTCATGCTCGTCATTACTGATTCATTCCATCATACCATTCTAGTTTTCTAAAAGATGGTGGTATGTGATTTCCGTTATCACATTTTAGCCAATCTTGATTTCGATTTTGGGTGGCATCTTTGGTGGTTTCATTATTTCTCCATCTATTTTCAATATCATGTTTGTTCCAGAATTTCCTGCTCTGATTTCCCTTAAATGGTTTCCATTTTTGTTCAAATCTATTTTATAGATCTTTCTTCATATCTATGGTAATTGTCAATTCCTTCCCTTGCATTTTCATTGTTTCCTATATTGGCTCGTAAATTTTCATTTCCAGGAGAGGTACAGAGGGGGGAGAGGGGATATAGATCATGGACTGGGGGAAGGAAATTAGTGTTCCTAGCTTATTTAGCATTATCGGAATGTGCAGCTAACACTGCTGCTAGTGCCACCACCACCTGTAGTACCACCTGTCCCACACACCTGGAGGCATGTTGATTCACTGTGACACACTGGGTATGAGCTACCACATCCAGCTAAAGCTGACAAAAATATATGTACCACCGATCTACCCAGCTAAATGATGCAGAAACCTGTACATCATGGGTCTGCAGAGAAGGTGACACTGAAACCTATACCACATGGGTCTACAGAGCTATAAATGAGACAGAAACTGATATTCCATCAATCGGCCCCATTAAGAGTGACAACAGAAATTGGAATCACAAGAGTCTACAAGGGTAGAGGTGACACAGAAATCAGTACCCCATGGATCTACCCAGATAGAGGTGACAAAGGAACTGGTACCCAATGAATCTGCCTATCTAAAGGTGACAAAGGTATCTGTCACCTGCTGTTCCCCAGGGACATTCTCATCCCTGGCTGGATTCCTCCATTATGTAGTTCAGCCATTGCCAGGGATGTTCTCAACCCTGACTGGACTCCTCTATGATATATATCAGCCCATCAAAATGAGGCTATACAACATCTTTCAGCTTGATGAGAGATAGGCAGTAATTTCCTCACACATTCTCCTATCTAAATCTCCAATGACCCTTTCCCCCATGAACTCCCATCAAGGGGATGGCCACAGCAAGTCTCCACTTACCTCAGTCCTTTCATGCCTTCCTTAAATACCTCATTCCTGCATTCTTCCAACTTTTCTCCCCCTCCATTACTCTTCCACTTAACTGTACTATCATAGACACGCCTTTTGACTACCTATCTTGCATTCTTTCCACATGCCCAAACCACCTCTGAGTATTATGTTTCACTCACTCTACCACTCAACAATTCATTCCCTGCCATACCAAATCTCACAGACGCCCCTCATTTCTCTCTTCATTCCACTAAGTCATACTGCATGCTCCTCTCAATAGGCTCATTTTCACAGCCTGCATTCTTGATCTACGTGAATCATTCCAAGTCCATGTTGTGGCTACATACTTCAGGGTCGGAAGGATTTTGCTATCCCTTAACCCTCTCTTTGCTTCCATACTTACACCTCTACCTTTCATCATTATATAAAGGGACCCAATGACTCTTCTATTCTGCACTGCTCCCTCTCCCATATCCCTCTGTCCATATCCCCAAATGTACCCAGATAAGCTTCCTGATACTCAAACTCTGTCACCTCTTCCAGTCTCTCTCACTCTCTCTCCTCCCCCCCATGTATATAACAAATTTTAGTACACTTTCTTCTCTCACTCTATAGGGCTTTGCAAAATTGATAAGTTTCCTGCGTCAGCGAGGCAGAGCCAGGAAACGGACGAAGAAAGGCCCATCACTCATATACACACATATATACATAAACGTCCATACACGCACATATACATACTCTATACATATACATATATACACATGTATTCATACTTGCTTGCCTTCATCCATTCCTGTCACTACCTCACCACACAGGAAATAGCATTGCTACCTCCTACTTCAGTGAGGAAGTGCCAAGAAAACAGGCAAAAAAGGCCACAATTGTCCTCACTCAGTCTCTAGCTGTCTGTGTAATGCACTGAAACCACAGCTCTCTATCCACATCCAGGCCCCACAGACCTTTCCATTGTTTACCCCAGATGCTTCACATGCCCTGGTTCAGTCCATGACACCACGTCGCCCCCGGTATACCACATTGTTTCAATTCAGTCTATTCCTTGCATACCTCTCACCCTCCTATATGTTCAGGCCCCAATTGCTCAAAATCACTTTCACTTTATCCTTCCACCTCCAACTGTGCCATTTCCAAAACAGAATCCTAAATCAATCTGACAATACCATCTTTAATTTATCAAAAGAATGATGGTACAAAAAATAACTGGTTTACTTTATCTTTTATACCCACTGGCTTTTCCTGCTTCAGCAAGATTACATCATGAATGGATGACCGAGCCTTCAGGGTACAATCCTTACAGTTTCTATTCACCATTTAAAAATGTAAAACTACGGGAGATGATAACTTCTAGCCCCTCCCCATTCCTGCGCATAGTCATCTTTTATGACAAGCAGGAAATACATGGGTAGTACTCCATCTCCCATCCAAAGTGATGATGCATGATTCAAGCAGAGTATACAGCTCACACCATCAGAGCTTTAACATAACACCACAACAAGATGGGAAAAACAAACCATAAACCTGTGTTCCCCTACTGCAAAATAACATTGCCAACAGAGTGTTTCCATACCCAGGTGACAGCTCTTCATGGCCAGGTGCCTCCAGGGAAATGAAAAGGAAAGAAGTGTGAAAGACCAGGAAATATGAGTCATAGGTGCAAAATCTTGACTGACAGTAAAAAAACATGAAAATAAGGAAAAAAAATTATATGACGATTTAAAGCACAGTCAAATCCTAAAACTATAGACGTGTCCCTTGCCAGACAACTAGCTAGCCTTCTACTGGTGCCCCAAGCCTAGTGTCTACCGTAGTTACAGGTCCCTAGCCAGGTACTAAACCTATTAGTTGTCCCCAGCCTGGTACTTGGCTTACTAAGCCTGGTACCTAGCTTACTAAGCCTGGTACCTGGCTTACTAAGCCTGGTACCTGGCTTACTAAGTCTGGTACCTAGCTTACTAAGCCTGGTACCTAGCTTACTAAGCCTGGTACCTAGCTTACTAGTAGCGAGTCCCAAGCCTGATAACTAACCTGCAGGTAGTGTGTCCTAAGCCTAGATTACAGAATATAATAATTCCAATCTTTATTTGAATATAATTAAAATGAAAAGTCTGACGTCATACGTTTTAACATTGGGCACGACCTGTAAGACACCAACATGACCTTAATCAAAGTTGAGGTCAAAGGTCATATTATCATACCAAAGGGTCGTACTATGGTGCCTAAAGGTTTAGGAGACTCCAAATGTCAAACAAGATTGACTTTAACAAATTCTTATGAAGTCCCTAATTCACCTTAATCTCTGCTAGAGAGGCCATTAAACCATGGAGCTAAATAATGTAGAGGGAGATTAACATAATCCTGATGGAATAATTACCCCAAGGGAAGCCATAATCCTCGTTAGGCCATACAAAATTATATCAAGGGAGACAATTACAGGCCTGATGGACGTGAGGCAAATTTGAAGGGGAGGCCATAAACACACTCATTCCATCCTTCATAGACAAAAATTCCACTGGGGCACCACTAATAATGCTTTCTTACTGAATAATATAATCACTGTGCAACTAATTCCATAACTCGTGATTATCATCTGCCATTAAAGACTACTTTGAGTGTGGGATAACAATACATACACATAACCTCTCAGAGAAGCAACATGGCCGTCGTGCACACAGGGCCACCACATGTTCAACCTTCCACAGTGTGGATAAAATTGTCACATTTACCCCAACTCGAAGATAAGATTCCGTGTCCATACGATAATGTGGAGGTACAAAATGAGATACAGGTACATATAACATTCTTCATTGACAGAGACCACAAGAGAGTAAAATGTCTCATATCAGGTTATACAGTTAAATAAGTGGCCTCACGCTGTCCTCCCATCTTGGACCACATAGACAGGAACATGCAATTCATTTATCTATTGTGCAATATCTTTTTTTTTATATACGTAATATACTTCCAAATACACCAGACAAAAACGAAAGCAAAACTGAAATATCAAGGAGTGAGGTGACCTCCATACAGCATCTACCTAACCTGAACTGTTCATTTACTAGAATACAATCATAACTCGAACTGTAGGGAGTTATGTAGACAAAAACTATTAATAGACCGGGGCAACAACAACAACAACAACAAGACCGGCTCATGAATGGCATACTGTATTCTCACGTCACTAAGCCGCCATGACGTCACGAGAGCCAGTGCCACTTCACACACCACCGCCGCCAACGTTGCCAGCTTTCCCTTGGTTAAACCCAATACATTCACTACCTAAACCTCGGGGGCCCATCATTAATGCACTACAACAAAAAGGATGTAATATATTACCCATTGCATCAATCAATATCAATACAAAATGTGAAACAAACTAATGGCAAGTTGCTTATTGTGGTGGATGTGTATTGATTAGCTCGGCGGCAACAAGAAGCACAAATGCCGAACATTCATGAAACAAGAGATATTCAATAAGGCCAACAATATTCTCTGAGTGTGTGTTGGGCAATATTCCCTATGTTAGCAACATCCAAGGAATATTCCCAGCCAACAAACCTCTCCGTGCACAGCTCTGAATCCCAGAACACTTACCGGCTTCCGCAAGAGATCAAAAAGACTTTGTCACTCATTATCTCGACCTGATGATAATCAATAACGCAAACATTTATTCTGAAACTAAATTATTTATCTCTCTTGCAAGCCTCACCAGAGCAGTAAATGTATTGTATCATGTGAAGTTGTACGAAGACGTAGAAGGGGGGGGGGGTTACCTGCCTGATGCAATACCATGGTGTGTATATATATATATATATATATATATATATTACCTCAGGACCTTTTGAAAGAGCAGCCTCGTTCAAAAGTGACATTTGACGCACGGTATAACCTTAAAAAGCCGGAACCTTAACCACTCATATATGATTGCCTTAGAGAGGAGAGATGGAGATAGAGAGGGAGTGATGGCGAATAGAGAGGGCGTGATGGAGATGAGGGAGGGAGTGAGGGAGATGCCAACCTTCTGTTTGTCGAGTATCTTCATAGCGTAGTACTCCTTGGTGGCTTTGTGTTGCACCAGCATCACCCGCCCGAACGATCCAGTGCCCAGGGTCTTGAGCCGCTCGAAGTCGTCCAGGCACGCAGTGTTCTGTTGAAGGCAACACAATCAGTTATGACTATACAAATGCACAACAATAACAACAACAACAACAACAACAATAACACAGTTCAATGTAACGTTTGGGCCTCCTCGTTGGACGTGGCTGACTTCCTGAGAGAGAGAGAGAGAGAGAGAGAGAGAGAGAGAGAGAGAGAGAGAGAGAGAGAGAGAGAGAGAGAGAGAGAGAGGATGCACAGACCCTGCATTTTACACATTCAAAGGTTATGGGTAATAACTAATTTTCCTTATGTTAATTAAATACATTTCCACGATCTTTGGGAACTATAAACAAGAGATTTAACATTTTAAAGACAAGACAAAAAGCAATTAAGAACAGTTCATACTAACAACAGAGCATTAACGGTAATGCTAAGATATGTTAATTAGCTGTTGCATCATTAAGTGTGGATATTAAGGCAGATGCCAATAATATCGTTCAATCCAGGATTGTAAATGATTATGAAACATTCAAAAAGTTTCTGAATTTTTTTTACGATTAGTACCGGCTCTCATCGCAATGGACATTCCTCACATAACTCATAAAGTAATAAAAAAAAAATATTACGTGTTTCAGGAAGACGGCCATACTAACAATGTATCAAGCTGTGGTTTTAAACTACGCTAAGTTAGGTACTTATCTATTTTTCTTTTAATTAGATACTTTACTTAACACTAGGCTAAGTTAGGTACTAATGTATCTTTTAAGAAGGTATTTATCTACTAGGCTAAGTTAGGTACTCATCTACTTCTCTTTTAATCAGGTACTCATCTATTTTTCTCTTAAGGAAAACAACACCACGTACAAAAATAGTGAGAACTTAAAATCGTATGTCGAACTTTAAAAAGTCAAATAATTCGTTAATTATGATTTAAGTCTGTGGAAGCCACAAGATAAAGCTACGACCAGAAGACACACATTATACGAATTTAATACAAAAATGTTCTTACGAAAATCAACTTAGTGATATTCACAAATCTTTTTTTTCAAATAATTCATTCGCTTTTTCAAGTCAATGGATATGGATGGGGGTAAAAAAGCAACGTAATACAGGACTACACAAAGTGAACCGGATTTAGTGGGGTCCACAGCACAGGTAATATGTGGCACCCCTCAGCCTCGACGACAAACAAAAATGGGTATATGAAAAATTCCACTCTCATACTCCTAAAAATATCTGCTGCCATTCTACTAATTTTGCAAACTATAATTACGCAGGGTACCGGAGGGAATGTCTGTATAGCCGAAGAACCACAGGATATAACAAAAACTGGATATAAGAACCACAGGATATAACAAACACTATATACAAGGACCTCTGGATATAACACGTACTGGCTATATGCCACACAAAATATACCATGTATGGACCACAGGATATAACAAATACTGGATTATGAAACCAATATATGTAAGGACTATAGGATATAGCTACTTTTAGTAAAAGCTTTCAAGATATTTAGTAATCAGATGGTGTATTTCCATCATATATATATATATATATATATATATATATATATATATATATATATATATATATATATATATATATATATATATTCGTTAATTACCTTTACTCTGATTACATAATTATATCATTAAAGAGACTATGCTTCGAAATTCCATTTTTCCCAGAATTTTTTCTTCTAAAGACCAAATTCAAACTGACAGGTGTAAGAGATATATAACTGTACAATGCTTTCTTAAAAAAAATGAAAATGTACATGTATTACCTTAATGAAAGAAAATGAATAAAAAAAAACCCCCAAACTTGGTAAATCATTACTTTCGAGGTATCTTTAAACTCCAAATATAGCCTATTGCTGCATATAATACTGAAAAGAACAAATAACAATTGACACCACCATTTCAATAACAGGGAAAAGAACACTTCGACGAACAATACTACCCTATAATTATTTTGCAGTTTGTTACATAAGCTGTATTCGAGTATTTCTAAATATAATAATAGCCAATTATTTCAGCATAAAGCTTAACTTTTACTTTAAAAAAAAACCCAGTTGGTGGTACTTTTGCTGCGGCGTTTATTTAAAGTAAGTGTTTCTATGCAGCCCACATTCAAAACAAAGCAAAAAAAAAAAAAAAATGTTTCCAATACACACTCACTCGTGTATCCTGGGCGTTCCATTCTTTGCAGCAATGCTAGACCACCACACACCCAGACGTACAGACAGATGGCTGAACCTCAGCAACCTGAAGTCACGGACCACCTCATCCCGTGCAGACAGATGGCTGAACCTCAGCAACCTGAAGTCACGGACCACCACATCCCCAGCAAACACCACACAAACAAGAGTAACACTGAAATGATTACCCACTTCCCTCCCAACCCGGTCTTTAAGATTCCATTTCGCTCGACATATCCCAATCTGAGCCCCCAGGGATGTACGAGTTATACTCTAAGTGTGCGTCCCGGACATAATCCAATCTATCTCTCTATCCGACATAAGAGCACCGGGTCCTCGTCTCACACACGGCCCTTCACTCCCAGGAGGGCGCAACACCCACTCCTTCATCTCACCTGCACTCGCCACGTAAACACCAGAAACCAGTGGAATGAACCAGGAAGGGAAGGGAGGGAGGGAGGGAAGTCCTTCACCTACTCGCACTGGACCCAACTTTTAATGAGACATGAATACGTCGATGCAATTTCCAAGAAGTGACGACGTAAATAAAGAACAGGTTTTTCCGATACCAAGCGAGGCTACAAACAGGATGGTATATTCTGCAGCTGGGGCTAGACCTGAGCACGGTGGGGCGCGAGGATACATTCCCCCCTGCAACACAGTTGTGGATATCCCAGAGAACCACTGGGATGTGCAAGGAAAAACACGAACAGGTGGCGGGACAAGGCCTCCCATATAGCTCCCTTCCCTTACCCATAAATACCCATAAAATCATGACCACATTTCTTCACTAGTTCCTGTCATATACGAGAGAAGTAAATTATCTGACATCCTAGCCACAATACACAGCTTGATGTATAAGAAGGTCTGGCGTGTTGTCGACCATGTTCACCACAAATGTTTAATAAATCATTACTGGGTACAAAGATACTCTCATGCGTTACGTTTGCATTTCTAAGTAATCCTTAACCACCACACACGTTCGTGCTGGTCTCAGCAATCCCCCATAACCTAAAAAAAGCGTCTATTTACTATGACGACAGAAAACATGTTGATCGTTGTTTACATCCACCAGTGTGTACATGCCTGAGCTTCCTGGCACACACCGCTCTCATGGCGTTCGTCTGGTCGTTCTTTTATTCTACCATGAGGCTCTGCTAGGGTCGTTCATTTGTAAGTCGAAGTCTTAAATCTAAGTGACAAGTGGCACCTCATGTGTCTGTTGATCACAGCTTTGAATGCGCATTTGGCAGGCTCGTGGGGGGATTAAAAGGAAAAAAAAAATGGTCCTCTAACATTAGCCAAGGCCTTAATATTGGTGTAACATGAGAAATAGCCTGCTATACTTAGCAATGGACTCAAGATGGATAAGGCCAAAGAATGTCCCAGGTGGAGGAGTCTGGCAAGAACCTCTAACACACACACACACACACACACACACACACACACACAAACACACACACACATACACACACACACACACACACACACTTATTACAAGATTCTAATATTCATCATCATTAATGTCTCCAACAAAACTCATTATTTTTTTATTTTTTTTTATGTTTTGAGCTCCGGTCACGGACGGAAGTCTTCCTCGAGGTCAGGTATTAAATGGATTTATAAAGAAGGCTAAAGAAAAATAAAGAATAAGGAGAGAAGAGTATTGCCACTCTAAGAGTTCTGGAGGGAATGCAAAACCTGCCTTTTTAAGAGGGTTTGGTGGAAGGTGTTGGGAAAGACATGAAAAGCTCAGCGATGTAGGAAAGACACAGGAAGGCAAAGAGTTCCAAATCTTGGCGGTGTAGGGAAAGAAGCAACACAACGCATCTGCCCCATCCGTGAGTTGCCAAGGACACACGAGTAACCAAGTAAGAATGTACTCACCGAAAGTGTTGTTAGCATTAACAACATGGGTGTTGTTCTTTTCTTTCTACGTGAAAGAGTATCTAAAAAGACTTTTTAGAGTTCTGTGAGAGAGAGAGAGAGAGAGAGAGAGAGAGAGAGAGAGAGAGAGAGAGAGAGAGAGAGAGAGAGAGAGAGAGAGAGAGAGGCGTGCACTCCCTTTCATGTGCCAACTAAACTTTAAAAACTTCAGTTTAGGGGAAATTAATGTCAATTTTAAGTCTTCAGCTGTAAACTGTACATATCGTTGTCTTCAGTCTGCTACCACAACCAGACCAGCATACATCTTTCTCTTCTTCTTCCCAGGATTTGAAGCCGGAGTTTGTTAGTCTTTCACTGTAAGTTTCCATGTTCCATTCCCTCCACTAACATCAAGTTTCTAAGTTCTCTTAATTCATTTATTTATAAGGCGAAATTACAACAGAGAAGTAGTTAATTTTGCTTCTTTTATGAAAACACTAAAAATATTTTCGTCAAGATTTTCGTTGTATTTTCTTCTTGTGACAGTTCTCATTATCACACCACTCGTTATCCGACTCTTAAAAGTACAATCTTTTCAAGAGTGTTCGTTAATTTCCAGTCTCTCTTTTACGAACATTTCTATATTTTTCACGCTTTCCCACACAGTTGGTTAACGTGTTGATGATAAACTTTTCTTCATCAAATTCCTGTTCATTTGTATTTTACGTTAAGATCCCCCCTTTTTTTTGTATGTGTTCTTGGGCCATCTGCTCTTGTCATTTTACTGATCCTGGTACTATTTGACAACTTAAGCTTTATTTTGACTTGCCCTGTACCAGTCTGACATCTTTATATTCTTGACAAAGCTGAGGTTAAAAGGGTTGCTTATGGTACAATTAACAAACGTGGTCAGACGTGGTTCCATTAAATGCTAGAGTGAATTTTCCGTTACCCACATGCACCATGATTCATCCTCCTATCCTACCCTCCTTCTCTTGTTTTGCTCATTTCTCGATTGAAATTCTGTGGTGTACATAGTCGCATGCCTTACGGAATGTCAAAGAAACCTGGAGGTTTTACAGGCGCTGATGCAGAGTGCCAACAGCTGAGTTTTATACAGCTCCCTGGCACGAATCAATGCTGTCCTTACTTTATATAGTCACTGCTGATTAAGTGTTCTAAGTATGTGCTTCTTTATTATCTCGCTTGCAAAGACTTTACTAAAGTGACATGTCATCTATAGTGGTGGGTGGGTGGGGGAGGAGCTTCCTGCTTTACTATCCTGTCTCCATCTATAGTGGTGGGTGGGGAGGAGCCTTCTGCTTTAATGTCCTGTCTCCATCTATAGTAATGAGTGGGAAGGAGCCTTCCTTCTTGACTCTCCTGTCTCAACCACTTTCAACTTAGGAACACAGGACACTATTACTGTCCTCCAGCAGACATACAGGTTGTAGGTAATTGTCCTCCTCATGTGCTGTCCTTCCTCCAAGTCGTCCTCCATCCCTATACACGCCCTCCATCCCTTCCAAGACAGAAATACAGTTGTTCTATATATACCTGGAGCCATCTCTGGCGTGCCTCACCAAGTGACGTAGGCCAAGACATAGTAATATAACTAATTTCCTCTCCGTACTGGTGATCAGCCAACCGTGAACACCAAAAACACGAATACGTACGGCACAAGAAGCAGGAAACTGAAACGCTGTTAATCATATATCGTTATCTATTCATTCTACTTGGTCGCTGTCTCCCGCGTTAGCGAGGTAGCGCAAGGAAACAGACAAAAGAACGGGCCAACCCACCTACATACACATGTATATACATAAACGCCCACACACACATACATATCTATACATTTCAACGTATACATACATATACATACACAGATATATACATATATATACACATGTTCATACTCATACATGCTGCCTTCATCCATTCCCGTCGCCACCCCACCACCTGATGTAAGAAGGGTTCTCCCATCTAAACACTTCAACAAAACGTTCATAGCGATCGGTTGGGACCTGTGACTACACCATGTCACAGGTCTACACACACACACACACACACACACACACACACACACACACACACACACACATACATACACACACACACACATACACACACCAACGTGCCAGTTTAGTTTAGCCGCCTCTGACGGACGGACAGGGGGAGAGAGAGAGAGAGAGAGAGAGAGAGAGAGAGAGAGAGAGAGAGAGAGAGAGAGAGAGAGAGATGGATGACGTCACTGGTACTCATGGCCTTCAGCACCCGTAATCAATAAATCTATTCAGGGGCCGCAATAAAAATACAGTGCTGAATAAGAAGCTGATCTCCCACTGATGTATGACAACCACAACCTTCTGGCCGTACACACAACCACAAGTTGTCCTACATCAACCACTCCAGCCCGAGTTGTATCCGTTGTAACAGAACAAATTACGACACATAAAAATAGGAACACCATCCCCCATTATTGCAGGTTACGACCCCATTACGGTCAAGCGCCATACAGGAGTTAAATCAAGCTAAATACCTTCACTTGCCTCCTAGTTTCTCCTTAACTAGCCTCTAAATCTATAACCCTAGAGTTATATGTCTCCTTTACGCGGGCTCTGTAACACCATGTTGAGGCAACACACACCCTCTGCTGTCGAGTGGCACCATAAATAAATAAATAACTCGTTTATTGGATGTAGTCAGCCACTTGGACAGAAAATACACAGTCGAGGTATTACAGAACTGACAAGTCATGGTAGTTACTAGATAACTGGCAGGTCATGGTAGCTGCTAGTTAACTGGCAGTTCATGGTAGTTACTAGTTGACTGGCAGGTCATGGTTGTTACTAGTTAACTGGCAGGTCATGGTAGTTACTAGTTAACTGGCAGTTCATGGTAGTTACTAGTTAACTGGCAGGTCATGGTAGTTACTAGTTAACTGATCATTACAAGAACATAAGATTAGTGTGTGAGGTGGATATTCCCACACTTGGGATAAGTATATGGCTGAGGTGTACACAGCCAGGGTGGCACATATACAGGGAGGTTTACACATATACAGGGAGGTTTACACATATACAGGGAGGTTTACACATATACAGGGAGGTTTACACATGTACAGGAAGGTTTACACATATACAGGGAGGTTTACAGATATACAGGGAGGTTTACACATGTACAGGAAGGTTTACACATTTACAGGGAGGTTTACAGATATACAGGGAGGTTTACACATATACAGGGAGGTTTACACATATACAGTGAGGTTTACAGAATACAGGGAGGTTTTTACACATATACAGGGAGGTTACCATAAACAGGGAGGTTACAGATATACAGGGAGGTTTACCACATGTACAGGAAGGTTTTACACATTTACAAGAGTTACATATAAACAGGGAGTGTTTACACATATACAGGGAGGTTTACACATATACAGGGAGTTTAACCAGAATACAGGGAGGTTACAACATATACAGGGCGGTTTAACACATATACATGGAGGTTTTTAACAAGATATACAGGTAGTTTACCAGTTATACATGGGAGGTTTACACAGGGAGGTTTACAGTTATACAGGGAGGTTTACAGTTATACAGGGAGGTTTACAGTTATACAGGGAGGTTTACACATGTACAGGAAGGTTTACACATATACAGGAGGTTTACACATATACAGGAGGTTTACACATATACAGGAGTTTACACATGTACAGGAAGGTTTACACATATACAGGAGGTTTACACATATACAGGAGGGAGGTTTACAGATATACAGGGAGGTTTACACATATACAGGGAGGTTTACAGATATACAGGGAGGTTTACACATATACAGGGAGGTTTACACATATACAGGGAGGTTTACAGATATACAGGGAGGTTTACAGTTATACAGGGAGGTTTACACATATACAGGGAGGTTTACACATGTACAGGAAGGTTTACACATATACAGGGAGGTTTACACATATACAGGGAGGTTTACACATATACAGGGAGGTTTACACATATACAGGGAGGTTTACAGTTATACAGGGAGGTTTACAGATATACAGGGGTTTACACATATACAGGGAGTTTACAGATATACAGGGAGGTTTACAGATATACAGGGAGGTTTACAGTTATACAGGGAGGTTTACACATATACAGGAGGTTTACACATGTACAGGAAGGTTTACACATATACAGGAGGTTTACACATATACAGGGAGGTTTACAGTTATACAGGGAGGTTTACACATGTACAGGAAGGTTTACACATTTACAGGGAGGTTTACAGATATACAGGGAGGTTTACAGTTATACAGGGAGGTTTACAGATATACAGGGAGGTTTACAGATATACAGGGAGGTTTACAGATATACAGGGAGGTTTACACATGTACAGGAAGGTTTACACATATACAGGGAGGTTTACAGATATACAGGAGGTTTACACATATACAGGGAGGTTTACACATGTACAGGAAGGTTTACACATATACAGGAGTTTACACATGTACAGGAAGGTTTACACATATACAGGAGGTTTACACATATACAGGAGGTTTACACATATACAGGAGGTTTACACATATACAGGAGTTTACACATGTACAGGAAGGTTTACACATATACAGGGAGGTTTACAGTTATACAGAACCTCCGTCTGAGCTACCATCACCACCTACCACAAATACCACAAGCAGTGGTGTCAACACTACCACTACACTGTGTGTCACACTCCACTGCAACACTACACTCTGGGAAGACGTCTCCACACATCACGTTTTCTGCGGTACACCTCCCCATCTTCACTGAACTGGCCTCCACCTACCCCCAGCTATTGTACCCACTGTATGCTGCCCTCCACCTACCCCCAGTATTGTACCATGTATGCTGCACTCCACCTACGCCCCAGACATTTACCCACAGTTTCTGGCCTCACCTACCCCAGCATTGTACCCACTGTACTGGCTCACCACCCCCACTTTTATCACGTTCTCTGTTGGCCTCCACCTACCCCCAGCTATGTACCCACTGTTGCGGCTCACCTACCCCCGCATTGTCTACTGTATGTCCTCCACCTCCCCAGTATTGTACCACTGTATGCGGCCTCCCCTACCCCCAGCTATTGTCCACTATTGCGGCCTCACCTACCCAGTTTACCCACTGATCTGCCCTGCACCTACCCCCACTATGTTCACTGTATGCTCTCGGCCTCACCACACCAGTATTTACCATGTACTGGCCTCCACTCCCCCAGCTATTGTACCCCTGACTCTTCTGCCTCCACCTGCCCACAGCTTTGTACTCACTTACGCTGGCCCCACCACCCCCACTATGTCTCACGTAGCTCTGCGGCCCACCTACCCACCAGCTATTACCACGTGCTCCCCACTGGCCTCCACCTACCCCAGCTATTACCCCTGTATGCGCCTCCACCACCCCCAGCTATTGTACCCACGTATGCGCCCTCCACTACCCCCAGCTATGTACCCACTGTATGCTGCCTCCACCTACCCCCAGCTATTGTACCCACTGTATGCTGGCCTCCACCTACCCCGCTATTGTACTCACTGTATGCCTGTGCTGGCTCACCTACCCCCAGCTATTGTACCCACTGTTGCTGCCTCCACCTACCCCAGCTTTGTACTCACTGTATGCTGGCCTCACCTACCCCCACTATGTACCCATATGCTGGCCTCCACCTACCCCCAGCTATTGTACCCCTATATGCTGGCCTCACCTACCCCCAGCTATTGTCCACTGTATCGCCTGCACCTACCCCAGCTATTGTACTCACTGTATGCTCTGTGCTGCTCACCTACCCACCAGCTATTGTACCACTGTCTGGCTCCACCACCCCGTATTGTACCCACTGTATGCTCTTGCTGGCCTCACCTCCCCCAGCTATTGTACCACTGAGCTGGCCTCCACCTACCCCGCTATTGTACCCACTGTATGCTGGCCTCCACCACCCCAGCTATTGTACCCACTGTATGCTGGCTCCACCACCCCCAGCTATGTACCATGTATCTGGCCTCCACCTACCCCCAGCTATTGTACCCACTGTATGCTGGCCTCCACCTACCCCACTATTTACCCACTGTATGCTGCCTCCACCACCCCCAGCTATTGTACCCACGTATGCTGGCCTCCACCTACCCCCAGCTATTGTACCCACTGTATGCTGCCTCCACCTACCCCCAGCTATTGTACCCACTGTATGCTGCCCTCCACCTACCCCCAGCTATTGTACCCACTGTATGCTGGCCTCCACCTACCCCCAGCTATTGTACCCACTGTATGCTGGCCTCCACCTACCCCCAGCTATTGTACTCACTGTATGCTCTGTGCTGGCCTCCACCTACCCCCAGCTATTGTACCCACTGTATGCTGGCCTCCACCTACCCCAGCTATTGTACTCACTGTATGCTGGCCTCCACCTACCCCCAGCTATTGTACCCCCTGTATGCTGGCCTCCACCTACCCACCAGCTATTGTACCCACTATATGCTGGCCTCCACCTACCCCCAGCTATTGTACCCACTGTATGCTGCCCTGCACCTACCCCCAGCTATTGTACTCACTGTATGCTCTGTGCTGGCCTCCACCTACCCACCAGCTATTGTACTCACTGTACGCTGGCCTCCACCTACCCCCAGCTATTGTACCCACTGTATGCTCTGTGCTGGCCTCCACCTGCCCACCAGCTATTGTACTCACTGTACGCTGGCCTCCACCTACCCCCAGCTATTGTACTCACTGTATGCTCTGTGCTGGCCTCCACCTACCCACCAGCTATTGTACCCACTGTATGCTGGCCTCCACCCACCCCCAGCTATTGTACCCACTGTATGCTCTGTGCTGGCCTCCACCTACCCACCAGCTATTGTACCCACTGTATGCTCTGTGCTGGCCTCCACCTACCCACCAGCTATTGTACCCACTGTATGCTGGCCTCCACCCACCCCCAGCTATTGTACCCACTGTATGCTCTGTGCTGGCCTCCACCTACCCACCAGCTACTGTACCCACTGTATGCTGGCCTCCACCTACCCCCAGCTATTGTACCCACTGTATGCTGGCCTCCACCTACCCCCAGCTATTGTACTCACTGTATGCTCTGTGCTGGCCTCCACCTACCCCCAGCTATTGTACCCACTGTATGCTGGCCTCCACCTACCCCCAGCTATTGTACTCACTGTATGCTCTGTGCTGGCCTCCACCTACCCCCAGCTATTGTACCCACTGTATGCTGGCCTCCACCTACCCCCAGCTATTGTACCCACTATATGCTGGCCTCCACCTACCCCCAGCTATTGTACCCACTGTATGCTGCCCTGCACCTACCCCCAGCTATTGTACTCACTGTATGCTCTGTGCTGGCCTCCACCTACCCACCAGCTATTGTACCCACTGTATGCTGGCCTCCACCCACCCCCAGCTATTGTACCCACTGTATGCTCTGTGCTGGCCTCCACCTACCCACCAGCTATTGTACCCACTGTATGCTCTGTGCTGGCCTCCACCTACCCACCAGCTATTGTACCCACTGTATGCTGGCCTCCACCCACCCCCAGCTATTGTACCCACTGTATGCTCTGTGCTGGCCTCCACCTACCCACCAGCTACTGTACCCACTGTATGCTGGCCTCCACCTACCCCCAGCTATTGTACCCACTGTATGCTGGCCTCCACCTACCCACCAGCTATTATACCCACTGTATGCTGCCCTCCACCTACCCCCAGCTATTGTACCCACTGTATGCTGGCCTCCACCTACCCCCAGCTATTGTACTCACTGTATGCTCTGTGCTGGCCTCCACATCTCACGATACCTTAAGCCAACCTATCATCATCAGTGTGGCCTCACCCTAAGCCAGCTCGTCCCTCACCAGCCACAAACGTCCGCCACACCTCTGGCCACCCACCCAGCCAGAGGCGGGGGATCGAACCCGGGGCTCCTGGTCACCCACGTGGCCGAGGTCACACACACACACGACCCACAGACCTCAATCGAAGTATCCAGTTTCTATACGAGGTTATGATCGGCACTGCTCGCGTCTCGTTCCTAAACTTTACAGGGAAAACTGTCTAATATCCAGTGAACTTTAAATGTCTTTTCTTCAATGTGCGTTTATATAAATGTATAAATAAATGAATAAAGAAAGAAATAAAGAACGGTTTACTGTGTGTGTGTGTGTGTGTGTGTGTGTGTGTGTGTGTGTGTGTGTGTGTGTGTGTAGTCCCACCTGTGTTTGCCTCAAGCCTCACATTAAGCTCAGGTGAGGGACAAGTTACTCAGCTACCTACCTCACTCAGCCAGACCTGCAGTGTGTTACTCATCGTGTTAAATGAATCATCCGCTGAGTAAGACACCAGGCCTCATTACCACACACACACACACACACACACACACGTTTCTCACACAATTCGTACACATGTACGAAGGAGAACAAGTAACGTGAAATTACGTTACAGGCAGCAGCTGCTGGCTGGCCCATCTACCCCATCCCTCTATCAAATGATTCAGCCACGCCCACTGATTAACATAATACGCTCGGCCCCGCCCACTGGAACACGCCCCGCCTTCGCCCCTCCCACTGGCTAGCCTCGGTACACCCTCACAGTACAGGATACAAAAAGGATTCATTATATACGTGGCCACAAGCATGCACTGTAGCAACCTGTAATGGGGTCGTCAACTGTCAAAGGGGCAGGGAATCCCACTTGACATTTGACCCCAGGATGACCTATGTGAGGTCAAGCTTAGTCATGCTCTCAACTCCTGACGATATCATGTGTCTTGAGAAAGTCAATATAATCTAAATCAACAACAACAACAACAACACAATTACTATTTCCTGATTTGGAAATATCTAGTTCTGCATTCACGACCGAAGGTGGCTGCTTGGACATCATCAACTGCATCATCCCACTGATATAAATACTAAATCGCCCTTGAACACGACGGTACGACACTTGAACACGACGGTGCGACCCTTGAGCACGACGGTACGATCCTTGAGCACGACGGTACGATCCTTGAACACGACGGTGCGACCATTGAACACGACGGTACGAGCCCTTGAGCACGATGGTGCGACCCTTGAACACGACGGTACGATCCTTGAACACGACGGTGCGATCCTTGAACACGACGGTGCGACTCTTGAACAAGATGGTGCGACCCTTGAGCATGACGGTACGACCCTTGAGCATAACGGTATGACCCTCGTACACGACGGTACGACCCTTGAGCACGACGGTTCGACCCTTAAGCACGACGGTACGACCCTTGAACACGACGGGACGACCCTTGGGTAAGATGCCTGGCCTTAGAAGTGATACTTAAAAGGGCCAGTTCAAATGACTCGCAATCGTACTCGGTTGTCGTACCGTCGTGCTCGTGTGGTACCGTTGTGCTCATGGGTCGTACCATCGTGGTCAATTGCCGTACCGTCGTGCTCAAGGGTCGTATCGTTGTGCTCGCGTCGTAGCGTCGTGCTCAAGGGTCGTAGCGTCGTGCTCAGGTACCGTACCATCGTGCTCGCGTCGTACCGTCGTGCTCAAGTGTCATAAGAAGTCGTGTGTTAAACGACGCAGGATAACCATTCAACACTGACATGAACTTCACCTCCTGCCTATGAAGTAATGCCAGTTAGTCACAGGGCCTCAGTAACTCGCTAACTTCTCATAAAGTCTTGATCTTTATAACCCGGCTGCCTCTGTGCGATTGTTATCAGCAACACATTATCATGACATGAAGTTCCCCCCTGTGTCCCCGGGGAGATAAGGACTTCGCAGACGTCCTGGTAGAGCGATTCTTAATCACAAAGGACACTCGCGAAAGGGTCGTCAGGCCTTAGTCTGGCAGGGGGCCTTGTCTTCAGACGGGCCCTCCATCCTTAGCCTGACACGGGCCCTTGTCTTCAGAAGGGCCATCGTCTTCAGAGGACCTGTCAAGCCTTCATCAATCCCCCCCTCCCCCCCAACACACACACACACACACACACACACACACACACACACACACACACTGAAAGCCTAAATCATCATCTGTCGAGAGTCACACATCCAGCTCCACTGGCGGGAAACCCATGCATTTCCCACCTTCCAAATACCCTTAACCCCACACACAACTTTTTGGAGTCAGCATCTCCCAGTCTCAAGCGGGAGACACGTACCTGCCTCGCCTCATCCCTCACCACGAGATAAAGACACGAGAAGGTAATCAATTTCCCAAAGTTTATTCGCCATGATATCAGTCGTCTCCCTCACACACACACACACACACACACACACACACACACACACACACACACACACACACGTTACAGATCTGATCAGCCCATCCCTCAGCACTCCTGAGTTAAAAGCACTTGCACGAAAATCAGTTTTTCCTGTTCCATATGAAACCTGACGCACCTGCACGATCCGGCATCCATCTAGCTGGTCTCCTCGACATGGGTTACTTATGGTGTTATGCATGAGGCATTTATCCTAGTCATGCATGAGGCATTTATCCTAGTTATGCATGAGGCATTTATCCTAGTTATGCATGAGGCATTTATCCTAGTTATGCATGAGGCATTTATCCTAGTTATGCATGAGGCATTTATCCTAGTTATGCATGAGGCATTTATCCTAGATCGTCCTCGAGGTCCGTGCAAGGAAGAATGTCTTCAGAAAGACAGACAGACGCACGGGGGTGACGGTACCATGTCCCGTATATACACCCAAGTGTAGTTGGTGGAGGGAAAAACTCTGGATCCACACAGTCTTTCGAGTCTCACACATTGTAAGCTCAAGTCTAACACCTCCTCCTCCTCCAAGCTTCGAGCAATTCATAGGTCAAAGAGCACGAGGCGGGGCGCCCGCGAGAGGGACCGACACTATATACCAGCTCCAACACACAGCCAGGGGCCAAACCTTTTACCTACGCCCATCAGCATCCATCAAAGGTGAGGGTGTTAAGTCTCCTACACACACACACACACAGCTCCACAAGGCCCCAAGCAGTAGGTCTTGCCTTCACATCATAGGAGTCTTCAGGTATCATCAATTTTTAATGAACTATTGTTACAGATTCGCCTGGCCTTAGGGCTACCTTATCTTCAACCGCCCCGTCCCATCCTGCCACCAAATGAATGGATTTTTCTCTAAGGATGATTTACAACCGAAATATATAATAAATAACGATAAAGTTACTGGAATGATTAATAAATAACGATAAAGTTACTGGAATGATTAATAAATAACGATAAAGTTACTGGAGTGATCGCGCACGCCGATACAAATGATCAACGCATCCATTCCAATCTGACATTCAGAAATAACGTCCTACAGGCACAACAAGTATGGGAGACTTTGTATAACACTACCTCTTTAAATCCAAAGGTGCGACAAGCACAAAGAGAGAGAGAGAGAGAGAGAGAGAGAGAGAGAGAGAGAGAGAGAGAGAGAGAGAGAGAGAGAGAGAGAGAGAGAGAACATCTTTAACATCCGGGGCCCCAAGACTCTCTTCAACACCTTACCATCTACCATCATCAGAAACAGCCTGGGATGCTGCACGGTGGAGCAGTTCAAGATGGCACAGGACAAGTACCTACACACTGTACCAGACCAGCCAGGCTGTGGGAGAGGGAGGGTAGCTATGTGGGCCTGCGGGCTGCGGCTTCCAACAACCTGGTCGACACCAACGACCCAATCCAGCAGCCTGGGCCCCAGCCCGGGTTGCGGGGGGTGTGAAGACCTCCAGTGAAGACCTCTAGAGACCCACGAAGTACCTGTAGTACTTTGCCTTTCCCGTATTTTTCATACGTTTTCCAGTTTCCCTGGAAGTAGTAAGACTCAAAGCAGATTTTCAAATATCCGTTGTATCCGGCAGTCATGGCTGCCGACGTGGGAATGTAGTCGACAGGAAGACCGTCGACCAGAGTTCGAGACCATCAGGGGAATGGTGAAGTCTGAACAGGAAGACAAGTGTTTCAGGGTTACGAAGTTGGCAAAATATATCTTGTGGAGTCTCGCCTCTGTGTGTCAACCGATGCAGGAGAGCGCTTTAATCCCCCAGGCTGTGTGACCATCTGGAAACTTGGGAAAATGACGTACTGACACAGGTGGCTTTGGGGGGCTGGAAGGCAGGTGGTGGTGTCAGGGTGGGAGTCCCTGGCAGATGGTGGCGAAGTAGCAGTTAATAATGAGGTGATTCTCTAATGTGGGTAGTGACTGACGCAAGAGAAGCAGCGAGTATCATTGTTCAACCCACTTGAACACTTTACATCTTCCACACCAGTGGTCAGTTTTCATCGGTTTCAGGTGTTTTACCCTGGTAGGGTCACACAATGTCTTCACGCTAGTGATCACGCCAATATTCTTGGATACACACAGGGCCCTGGTCTCGAGGTTAGTATGGAGGCGGAGGGGCCCCGGGCTGGCTCATGCATTATATCCCCTTAACGTTTGGGCGTGACCCTGAGCGAGACACAGCCGGGTGCAGTCTTCCACCTCTCTCTCTCTCCCTCTCTCTCTCTCTCTCTCTTGAAGAAGAAGAAGAAGAAGAGGAGGAGGAGGAGGAGGAGGAGATGGAAGGTTTTCGTGATGGGTGATAACCCACTTAGTCTCCATGACATCCACGATTAACGTGCCAGTCCACTGGGGACATCGACCAACGATCCAGTGAACTCTGCACGAATCGATCACCGCCCTCTGTGTGTGTGTCTGTGTGTGTGTGTGTGTGTGTGTGTGTGTGTGTGTGTGTGTGTCATCTGTTCGGCCCAGGTGGTTAGGTCGTGGTTGGGGACACGAAACTGACGGGCGTCGCAATATCGACGGGGGAGGCGCTGGCCGGGCTGGTCAGCCACACCGGGAAGAATGAGGCCGTGTGCGCCCCGAGGGTGTGAGGTCAAGTCTACGTATACGAGCGATGAAAATGCAGGTGTTCGAGGGGGGCAGTCTGTGGTGTCAGTACCATCCACACACACACACACACACACACACACACACACACACACACACACACCACTGGACTAACTTGGCATACGAGTACCTGGTAAGATATTATGAGATATACGTAATGATAGACCACCGCTGTATCTCTGTAGGGGAAGGTGGGCGGCTGACACAGCTCACAATATATCGATGTCAGTTGTCTGGGTATGGCTGGTGGGTAGCTGGTGGACGAACACACACACACACACACACACACACTCTACCTCCCAAACCCTCTGGAATCGTAACCTAACCTGACCTAACGTAACCTAAGGCAGATTGAACGTACTACCTCACGACCCTCTACGATAATTAAGGTGATTAAGAGGCTACGATGTGCGAAGGTAACTATAGACTTGAATAAAAACAAAGAGGTCAGACTTAAATAAACGTACAAGGGCCAGAGACATCTCTCGTCTTCGGGGCGAGCTGAGGAGCCACAACATAATAAGCTCAGGGGAAAGCTTTAACTGGGCCCGCGGCAGGGGCGAGGCAGAAAAGTAAGCTTGAAGGAAGCAGCAAGCACTGGGGCAAGCTTGATGGAAGCAGCAAGCACTGGAGCAAGCTTGAAGGAAGCAGCAAGCATAGGAGCAAGCTTGAAGGAAACAGCAGCAAGCACTGAAGCAAGCTTGATGGAAGAAGCAGCTTCAGAAAACCTGCCTTCCCTGATCCCAGCCAGATGAGAATATAGGCAGGGTCGCGGGGTGAGTGAGAGGCAAATATGGAAGGGAGGAATTTATCAACGTCCGTCGAATAACAATTATCTAGGGTGGGAAGCTCTCGGAAGAGACATCAAAGACGAGTCTCCTGTGTAATAAGGGAATACAATCCTCTTTCCCCTGTCTGGCGTACTCTCACACCTTATCTATAGAGTTAGAGGTCGTTTCTCTGCTCGCTTATTCATAACGTTCAACGGGAAACAACAACAGAGTTATGCTTCTCGACCTTAATCGCAATGACGACACTGAAGATAAAGTAACCCAAATGCAATTTCATCAAGTACCACATCATTGTCATGGCCCACGGAGGATCCCTTCTGTTTCAACCCCTTCATGGCAATGGTAATTTTTACCCTTAACTGGAGCTACATGACAAGTTCGTGCCCCCTTCTCCCAGCGCTCCTGGCTCCCTCTCCTCCCCTCACACCCAACCATCAGTACTGGTCACCACGTCTCGCTGAAGGTAACTACGGCCACCTCGTTAAGTGTGCAAATGGAAGACGGGGGCCCAGGAGCGAACCGCGGGGCGCCGGCCAGAATGGGTAATCGTGTGTAGCACACTCGAGCTAGCTCAACGAATCATACAAACACATCAGCCCAGCCAGAGCCTTCTACCTCGAGAGGGAGGCTATGAATGCTAAGAGAACGTGATGCAGGCCGCAGAGGAGGAACGGCCTCTCGTGGCCTGGTTGGTTGTTTGGGCCCGGGCCAACAACCCCGCCAGGGTCATTAAGGCCGTCAGCGTCAAGCTATAACCATCAATTAATCAATATGATAACTTGATCGCCTTCTTCTGCCACGTAAGATAATTCGAAGACCATCCACCTAAGATCCAGCTGTGTATATGACGACTGGTCCCCCAACCACCCCCTAACAACAAAGGCGTGTGGAGGTAGACAAGTGAAGGGAACTACCAATTATGAAGCCTAACAAGACGAACAGGTATTCAACGTCAAATGACCAGGGCAGTTGTTACATAAGGGCCAACTCAATCGTCAAAACAAGGCCATAAATTTGTGGATACTGAGTTCCCTGTGCCCTCTCATCAACCATAAAAATAAATAAATTATGAATTACGTAATGACCGTAACTGAATAATTACTTTAAATCAGATGGAACACATGCGAAACATTCTGACTTGGTTGTAATACTGATCATCAGATGGGAACCAATCAGAATACACCTCACTTGTCATCAACATCATGTGTGTCCATCTGCTTGGCATACTTCACCACGCTGGCTGGCTAGCAGCCACATACATTCTGGGCCAACTGTCATGTGTCATCCACCGGGTTATGCCACATGTCATGTACACCCGTCATGCACATAACATCAGCTGGCTCGTCAATGCTTCACCAAGGCATGTGACTTTATCTGCCATCTATCTAACCCTAAGATACATCCTGATATATCGGGCTGACGAGGCGACAAGATTATCATTAATATCATTATCATCATCATTATCATCATAAATATCATTATCATCATCATTTTACGTTCTTGATGAAGGTGTGAGGCTGTCTCCTTGCCCGGGAACAGCTTCCTTCGGAACTACCATGTCCTTTAACGACACCTAGACTCATTTGCGTCACATGATGGTTACCACGTGCGAGAGAAATCCGGTAACACCCACTTTTCAATTGTCTATTTGTACTGTACGGAATGGGGGTATTACACTGATGGGGCCTTATATTTTCAACTCAACTATGATATCAAAAAGCTGTGTGTGTGTGTGTGTGTGTGTGTGTGTGTGTAAGAAGGATCTGATCATCTATATTAGTGGGGAATAAATAAATAAATAAATAAATAAATAAATAAATAAATGAGAGAGAGAGCGAGAGAGATCTATCATCGATCAGTGTGAAGTGTAGAGAGCAGGACAAGTGGTGGTGTTGTGTGTGGCGGGTCCCCGACCCCACTGAACGTACCACCTTTGTGTACTACGGTAAGAGCAGAGACGTGGTGTTGTGTGTGGCGGGTCCCCGACCCCACTGAACGTACCACCTTTGTGTACTACGGTAAGAGCAGAGACGTGGCGCCCACACCAGGGGACATCCACGCCACACCATCATCAGCTCCTGCCAGCTATCACCCGATCACTCACAACCATCTACAACCACCACCCACAACACAGGCACCACACAGAGAACAAACCAAAACTTACAAGAACAAGAAACAAAGTATGTGAACAACAAAATAAATGTAATTTAAATGGTAATAAAAAAAAACATGTTTGTGTTACCGGACACCACCCCCATGTGGTGACTCTCCGAGGAGAAAGGTCATCCTTCAGCGAGGATACATCATCGGCGATGGAAAAAAAAAAAATCATTCTAAAGGATTCCATCCTTCCCCTGCTACTGGATGTAGCGCTGCCTTGAAGCTGAAGGAGCCTTGTATAAGGGGTCTTATATATATATATATATATATATATATATATATATATATATATATATATATATATATATATATAGCTACGTCTCTTCGTTGTATATCAGCTGACTTATATTTCTTTCTTGTATCTGCCCTGATGATGTGATTATTACACGAAAGTGCACTTGGGAACTATCGTGTTTCATTTTTCTCGTGGACTCATAAGACATATATATATATATATATATATATATATATATATATATATATATATATATATATATATATACATATATATATATATATATATATATATATATATATATATATATATATATATATATATACATATATATATATATATATATATATATATATATATATATATATATATATATATATATATATATTTTTTTTTTTTTGTTTTCAAACTATTCGCCATTTCCCGCGTTAGCGAGGTAGCGTTAAGAACAGAGAACTGGGCCACTGAGGGAATATCCTCACCTGGCCCCCTTCTCTGTTCCTTCTTTTGGAAAATTAAAAAAAAATTGAGAGGGGAGGATTTCCAGCCCCCCGCTCCCTCCCCTTTGAGTCGCCTTCTACGACACGCAGGGAATACGTGGGAAGTATTCTTTCTCCCCTATCCCCAGGGATATATATATATATATATATATATATATATATATATATATATATATATATATATATATACAATAATAATAACAATAATAATACTAGTCCACAAAATAGGGTCTATCATATTCTAACAAATTAGATGCTCTATACACTCCGAACCAACTGACCAGTTACCAGTTGGCGACTGGTTTAGACCCTGACGAACTATGCCCAGCAGAGAAGATACCCAGTAACGAGGGAACTACGTACACGTAGACACTCAGGTGTTCTTAACTCCTCGACTGGGAGTTATAACTTGACGTTGAAGGCCAAGCCCGACCCTGGCACTCAACAGGACTCATGCCAAAATAATCATCCCAAACACCTTGTGACTTACAGACATTTAAGTCATCGTGGCATTTCACAGACTCTTCTGTTAATGATATAAAGAAGCAGACGAATCGTCCAACGACGCTTATCAAAGAAGGTAGAGGAGTACAACATGAAGGTGGAACAGAGTACAACCTGAAGGTGGAAAAGATTACAACCTGGAGGTGGAACACAGTATAATCTGAAGGTGGAAGAGAGTATAACTTCTATCTATCCTGACCAACCACCCTACATTCTCCATTAACAAATCCTGATGAATGACCCAAAATAATAATAATGATAATAATAATAATAATAATAATAATAATAATAATAATAAAATAATAATAATAATAATAATAATAATGATAATAATAATAATAATTATCACTGTCATTATCATAACTGTTAAACAACCAGTATCATCATTAGAACAACATCCCGCGTCTTTTACGATGACACAACAGCTCTCAGGGTGAGCCACCCCTCTCTCTCTCTCTCTTCCCCTCCCTCCCTCAACCACCACCACAACAACAACAAGTAATGAAGGAAGAAGTTACTGCAGACGGTGAAATGCGGCGCGTCTGGTAGGGCTGCTGGTGAGGGTCGTGCGTGCCCTCACCAGGCAACGTCGTCCCTGCCTCGTGTACAGACGTGGACGCCCCCAGCCTCCCGTGTTTCACCCGCCTATAAATAGAGTGCCCGAGGCAAGCGCTGAGCTTTGCTGTCTCGCCTGTGGACGAGGCTGGAAGTCACGGTAAACGTGGATGCCAATCCACCAACCTCCACAGTACCCGGCAATATCTCTCTCTCTCTCTTTCTTTCCTTTTTTTTTTTTTAATTACTGCGCGCGCTGCCCCGCCCGCCTGCCTGATCAATACCGCTGCGCCAGACTGCCTGCCTCCTCTCCTGCTGCTGCTGCAAATACGACCCCCCACCTCCCTCCCTCACTTAAGACCACTACAGGTCTTACCCCCCTTCATCATGACCTGTCTCTGCCCCTCCCATATGCCGACACGTGTACGAGGGGGGAACCAGCGAGAAGAACGGTGAGAGTGAGAGAGAGACTGAGAGAGAGAGAGAGAGAGAGAGAGAGAGAGAGAGAGAGAGAGAGAGAGAGAGAGAGAGAGAGAGAGAGAGAGAGAGAGCAATACATCGCTGGTACACAATGTACAAGTCAAGCTATCTGACTTGGTTGCCCCCCCGGCTCCGCTTCTCTTTTTCCCCAAATACCTTCCTCCATCCTCTTACACTACCTGCTCTCTCTCTCTCTCTCTCTCTCTCTCTCTCTCTCTCTCTCTCTCTCTCTCTCTCTCTCTCTCTCTCTCTCTCATCTGAGCGTCGCTTGCCTCACACACACACTCCTGCACTCGGTATGGTCCATCGTCTGAAAAGCCCGTTTCCTACACAGTTTCCAGCCGCCATCACCACTTCCGCTCTCCTCCTCGGCTCTTCCTTCCCCGTCTCCTTCCACAGTTCAGTGGACACCAACACGGCAAGCCTCGAATCCCCTCACCACACACGCCCTAAGAACAGCAGGCTGCTGCCCTACAGTGCAGGAACCAGAGCCACACCAGCAGATGGTCTCCCCTGCATGACGACACCGCACGTTAGCCCTGACAGTCAGGCCCACAGCGGCATGAACCCGCATCCACACCTACTACCCGAGCCCACAAGCCAAGGAGAGCCACGGCAACAGCTCCTTGTCACAGCGCAAGCTACAACAGCGGCTAGAAACAACAGAAACCATCCCTTCACCAACCCCCCCCAGAAAATCCCTCTGTTTTTAAAGAGTGCGTTGCCACGCTAGGGCCGAGCGCGTACCTCACTCTGCCACACGCATGAATACTGAAGGAGGCGGGGAACGGAGGAGAAGCGCTGGACCGGAGTGGAAGACGGACCTGCGAAACGGCGGAAGGGTGACACGGGTGGAGACGCAAGCAGGAAGGAAATGAAAGAAGTAAGGGTCAGGGGATATCCTGCAGATGAGACTCACAGGGAGGGATGACGAGATGACGCGGAAAAAGAATCAGTGATCATCTTCCTCCTCATCGTAATGTCAACACATTACAAATGTTGAAAACAACTACAATATCTCTGAACATCAATACAACCGAAAGGTGGTTTGAAAAATGGGAAGGACAGATAACACAAGACCTGATGGTCTATGACCAGGTTATCTGCTGGAGGACAGTACATGGGAAGGACAGATAGCACAAGACCTGATGGTCTATGACCAGGTTATCTGCTGGAGGACAGTACATGGGAAGGACAGATAACACAAGATCTGATGGTCTATGACCAGGTTATCTGCTGGAGGACAGTACATGGGAAGGACAGATAACACAAGATCTGATGGTCTATGACCAGGTTATCTGCTGGAGGACAGTACATGGGAAGGACAGATAACACAAGACCTGATGGTCTATGACCAGGTTATCTGCTGGAGGACAGTACATGGGAAGGACAGATAACACAAGACCTGATGGTCTATGACCAGGTTATCTGCTGGAGGACAGTACATGGGAAGGACAGATAACACAAGACCTGATGGTCTATGACCAGGTTATCTGCTGGAGGACAGTACATGGGAAGGACAGATAACACAAGACCTGATGGTCTATGACCAGGTTATCTGCTGGAGGACAGTACATGGGAAGGACAGATAACACAAGACCTGACGGTCTATAACCACGTTACCTGCTGGAGAACACCAATACAGATCCAATATTCCTAATCCAAACAGATGGAGACATTATGCAATAAACGCGAAGGGCCTGAGGATGACAGGAGAGGCAGAGGCGTTGGGGTAGCGTGGGAGAACGTCCGGACGTAACCCTGCTGGAACGCTAAGATAAACAAGCCAATATAATCAGGTGCCTCCATGTGTCACGTCAGCGCGGCCCCCCGCATCCAGACACGGGAGGGTATAAATAGACCTTTGTCACTACAACAGCTCGTGGTGGTGGGGAGGAAGACCTGATGGGGGAGAGGGGAGATGACGACGCAAGGTCATCAAGAGGAAGGATGAAGGTCGGGAAAGGGGAAAAGGCGAAAACATATGGAAACATCGCATCACTTCGCTGAGCCAGCATCGCCTAGAAGCGTTGCGTCTCTCCCATGATGACTCTACCGCCAGTGTACTGGGGAGGCTGCCAGCGATCGCCCAGGCGCTGAAGACTGAACAAAAAGATCCAGGCGCAAAACACGAGAGTCTTTCATTAAGGGCGTCAGACGTTTTTTGGAGTCTCTTCCGCTGACAGTCGAAGACAACTTTTTGGAGTCTCTTCCGTTGACAATCGAGGACAACTTTTTGGAGTCTCTTCCGCTGACAATCGAGGACAACTTTTTGGAGTCTCTTCCGCTGACAATCGAGGACAACTTTTTAGAGTCTCTTCCGCTGAAAATCGAGGACAACTTTTTGGAGTCTCTTCAAAAAGAATCCGAGGCCTCAATGGAGTTTCTTCTTCGTCAAGGACCTGAGGCCCCCCTTTTTTTTTGGGTTTCTTCTTCAAATAACCTTGATCCTCAAGGCTCAAGTTCTATATACTAATGACGTCAAATATGAACACGAAACGCAAGCGTCGTCTTCAGAAAAAAACTGCTACAACCTCTGACATAGCAAGGTCATCCTCCCTCCTCCAGCATGGAGGAGCACCGGCCATCTCGCCCGGACTGACCTTCTGACACTTGACCCTTGTCGTCCAAACAACGGAACTCGCCCTAACCCTTGATGACCTCCGACCCATCCCACTCGCTCCACCAAACGACCACTTCTGTGTCGATAACCGGTTTGACCCCGTGACCTGACAAGGTTGGATCTCCGTGACCTGGAAGCGCTTGACTTGCTTGGCTTCTACTGATGCCAGGTGATGTATCCAGTAACCTGAGGCTTGTCCGTCCCTGGTTGTGTACGCGTGACGCGACCCACCACAGCAGCACACACCTCCATCACGCCCAGGTAATCAAAGCTGTCTACTATGTTTAAATAATCTCTTCCAATAATCATTTTAATACTCTCCTCCTCGAGCGACCTGGCTGGTACTGTCTACCATATCTACCAGAGATGTCTGACCTTGTGACTCATCTACTCTGACCTGGGTGACCTGTACCATAACCCGTCATGAACTGTTTGCCTCATAAATTATCATGTACCTCACTGGTTCACCATGAAGGACCTGACTGGTTAATCGTAAAGGACCTGACTGGTTCACCGTAAACGACCTGACTGGTTCACCGGAAAGGACCTGACTGGTTCACCGTAAAGGACCTGACTGGTTCACCATGAAGGACCTGACTAACTGGTCATCCTCAGAAACCTGACTGGTCACTGAGGCCCACTGTGACACCACTGCTTGACGTCCTGACAGACGCGACTGTTCTAGTTCATGATCCATCTCCCGTCCCACGGAAGACTGAATGTGTCGTCTGAGGAACGGACTCGGGTGGTTCTCCAGGGGTAAATAACTGAAGACATCCACTGAGCCGAACACCTGCATCAGTCCATGAGCAGCACCGCCAGGCGCGCTCGTTACCCAACAAGGGTAGTTCACTCTTCTGGTAAAATATTAAAGAAATCACGCCTGCCACGCACGTTGAATGCCTTCAGTATATATATATATATATATATATATATATATATATATATATATATATACATATGAGTGTGTGTGTGTGTGTGTGTGTGTGTGTGTGTGTGTGTGTGTGTGTGTCAATTTATCTCCTTACACCAAAACACCTCAATTTCTTGTTATTTTGCCACGACTGATTATAATTATCTAATTACGTGTTTATTCTGGAATAATATACTATCCTAAATAAAATAATTCACAAGGCTAAGAATGATAATTCGAATAAAAAAAAAATGTATTTTTACCCGCCAACCAAAAGATGATGAGGGATTAGTTTTGCCCACCACCACTACCACCACTGCATTCCGACGGCTTCACAACCCACGGAGATTACATTACCCAGATCCTGGCAAGATAAGGGACAGTGCAACACCTTCCTGCTGCCACCTTCTCCCCTCTGCACACACGGCCCCTCACCCCCCGGGAGGCCAGCGGGAGTGGCTGGCTCCACGTCAGGGAAGGGCTGGCACTACTACACCAAGGGGTAAAGGAAAAGGAACCAAGGTGGCACAAGAAGAAGAATAGGAGGAGGAGGAGGAGGAGGAGGAGGAGGAGAAGAATAGGAGGAGGAAGGAGAAAGAGAAAAAAAAATAATAAGAATAGTAGTAGTAGTGGTAGTAGTAGTAGTAGTAGTAGTAGTAGTAGTAGTAGTAGTAGTAGTAGGAGGAGGAGGAGGAGGAGGAGGAGGAGGAGGAGGAGGAGGAGGAGAAGAAGAAGAGGAGGAGGAGGAGGAGTATCATCTCTGGCCCACTGACACTGACTCTCTGCCCCAGGGCCCGGCTCAGCTCAGTGCGGCACTCGTCACCTCCTGTGCCTTAGGATGTTCAGTCCTCCACTCCTTCTGCAGGGAGGCTCCTCGCTTCCCCGGCCCTTACAGACTGAAGGAGCTTGCCCCTGTGGGTCCTGTGCAGGGACCACACATTCTACTAACACGACGGGCACATACCGAGTACATACTGTGTACGTAGAGGTAATGAGAATCGCTATTGTCCATCTGTACTACACAATTAGTGACTCATGTGTCGTTCCCCATGTCTGTAGAGACGGCGAGGAAGGTGTCAGGCGCATGTCGACTAACCGAAAGACACAGCTGACAATAATTCATCTATTTCTTGGTACAAGATAGATATTGCTTGCTGCTGGGGGTGATGCATATTTTTGGGGGGTGAAAATGAGTTATGTTGGCGAGCGGGAAGTTCGTTCAGGCGAGGTGAGGTATGAAAGGAAAATGGCGGTGGGTGGGTGGGTAGTTATATCACTGAATAATGTAATTCCGCCGTTCTTCGACGTTGCGGAAGCGTCTGCTGGGAGAAGGTCAGAGTTCAAAGGTCAAGGACCAGCTCATTAGCGTCTGTATTCGACCGAGTCTTTTGGCATATATGTGATGTAATTTTTCGACCTACGCAGCAGCTAACAGACATGGGCTCGAACCTGCTAGTGTTGCTTGCTATCATAAGCAGGGTTGCAGGGGCTGGTTTCCATCCCCAGAGTTCGGTCGAGGATCCTCCTGCTACAGGTATTTGCGGGTGTGGTCGGAAGCCATACGCCAGGTTCACAGTCTGGTTCACATGGTACACCAGATGTGATGTTGACTTTCTCCTCTTCACAGTAGTTCCCATTTTTGGCCACAAACACCTCCCACGCTTTGCAATTTCTATACACGGTAATTTCGCATGCCCTTTACGAGTTGAAATTAGCAGACACAGCAGCATCATTGTCCGGTAATTTGAATGGATTATCGCCAATTTCGCCACCCGTGTCTTGAAGGTTCGCAGAATCCAGCCATTCATTCCTGAGGAGATGAGGGGTTCCTTGTGCCGGCTGAGGGTACGAACAGTTCACTCGATTACTGCACGAACTTAAAAAGTTTCTCCCTCTGTGAAAAGACTGACATGGTCTTGTTCTCTGCACCTTGTCATTTCTTCCTCTCCAACATGACGAAGGAGTTGACCCTTGTATTCAGGTCAATATATTTTCTCCACACTATACGGTGCTCCTTCACAGCCATCAACTGCCGGATGATATAGAAAAGACTGTGGGTGGAGGAAGAGCTTCTATCTTGTCTCCATCTATAGTGGTGGGTGGGGAGGAGCCTTCTGCTGTACTATCCTGTCTCCATCTATAGTGGTGGGTGGGGAGGAGCCTTCTGCTTTACTATCCTGTCTCCATCTATAGTGGTGGGTGGGGAGGAGCCTTCTGCTGTACTGTCCTGTCTCCATCTAAACACATCAGGAATTCAACATCTTATTATTGTCCAGCAGATAACCTCGTTACACACCACGAAATCTTCTGCAATCTGGGTGTAACCAAACGTATCTCTTACAGTCTGTCAGTGTCGTCTACTGATCAGACTACCTTAACTATTCTTGTACTATACTTCACTGAGGATCTGAAGGTGTGGTACATGAGTACACCTACGTTACACTGCAGGTGTACAACCCCGGGGAACAGGTAGTCATGGGGGGATGTGTGTAAGGGACACCATATCATAACGCCGTCCTCATGACCCGTTTGTTACAGGCCTCTGTGTGTGTGTGAGAGAGAGAGAGAGAGAGAGAGAGAGAGAGAGAGAGAGAGAGAGAGAGAGAGAGAGAGAGAGAGAGAGACTCGAGGGCTAATGTGCAGCAGCGGGGAGTAAGTGACAGCTTAAAAAAAAAACAACCACTGCTGAGTGGAATTACATTTTCTTGTCAAGTTAAATTCCCTTTTCATCTTTTTTTTTCTTTTTTAACCAGACAACGCAGTCGTGGGTCAATCAGGCCTCCTCCTGGTGTCTGTCTTTCTCACTCATGTAGACTCATACATCACGCCAGCATTCAGTATATTCTCTGTCACCAAAATATCATCACAAGAACTCACGCAAGTTGTGAGAGACAGGACCCTGCCTCTCTGAGGACCAGACCAGTGGATTGTAGTTATCTTTCCTGAGGTGTGTGTGTGTGTGTGTGTGTGTGTGTGTGTGTGTGTGTGTGTGGGGGGCCATCCCGTCCCCCTCCCTCACAACCATCACAACACTGGGGCAGTAAGACTCGCCAGTTGTTTTACGACCCGGTCTGTTTCCTCCTCCTCCTGCTGGGGGTCACCCGGGTCATGGGTCAGGCTTCCTGGGGTGACACTTTACGTGGTCAAGTTCTGCCTGCAGGAGATGCATTTGCTGCGTCTACTTGACAGGGGAAGTGCCCCTCACACATCAGCTTGCTGGAGGAAGTTAGTGACCCCTTTCTATACGACTGCTTGACGGGGGAAGTGCCCCCTATATGTCTGCTTGACAAGGCAAGTGTTCCCCATGCATCTGCTTGACGGGGAAAGTGCCCCCATGCGTCTGCTTGACGGGGGAAGTGCCCACATGCATCTGCTTGACGGGGGAAGTGTCCCCCCCCTATGCGTCTGCTTCACAGGGGAAGTGCCCCTCGCCGTCACCACCCTCAAGGTGTACTTGCCAGACGACCTGCTCCCCGTGCTAGCTACTTGCCTCGGCCCGCCTCCAATCCCACGGTCAAGGGCCGGGGAAGCCAAGGTCAAGGGCACTGTGGGAGGTACTGCACTGGCAGACAGCCAAGGGAGGCGGGAGCAACTTACCACACTGCCGGTGCTCCCGGCTCCAACCACTGCTCGCTACGGCTCTTTACCACCCTGACCACGACGGTACAGCCCTCTGGTTATCATGCTGGCCAGCTCCTTCATCACACCCTCAGAGGTCAAAGGTTAAAGGCCATCAAGCAGTGCTCACGGGGACGGCGGCTTTGTGATCTAGGGTCGTACAATCGTTCTCAAGGGTCGCAACGTCATGTACAGAGACCATCGTAGTCTACCCTAAGGCAGGCGACACCGCTTGCCCATGGGCAAGGGAGATAAGGGCAGGTGGGTCTTGCCTTAGGACGGACCCGAGACGCTATCTTCTGGCACCCACAGTGACCCACAGCACTCGTGCTGACCCACCCCCCACACCGCGTAAGCTCACCCCAACCACGAACACCCCCACATTATAGACACATCCAACCCCTCCCAAGCACCGTCTTCTGTGCGTTGTGAGGCATCTTTATTTCAATCATCTTACTCATGTTCCATACACTTCCTCTGACTCAGGGGTATGTTTAGTATACTGAGTATACCCTCTCACAGGTGTGGTATGTATGCGTCACAAGTATACTCTGTAAAAACCCGTCACCATTATACTAATACCCCCATCACGGGTTTACTCTGTATAACCCGTCACAAGCCGAGTATGTAAACACAGTCGAGAGGAAAATAACAAAAGAGTAACGAAGTTGATCATCAATTGTAACATCAGAGGGAAAAGAAAGGAAAGACTGGGAAGGTAAATAAGTGATCAAAGAGCGAGGCGCGTGTGACACAGAAAAACGACCGAATTTTGGAAATGAGTATAGAAAGTAATTTACTGAATACAGAGGAAAGTTTAATGATGGTAATTATCGAATCGAGTTAATGGACGGTAATTTGAAAGACTGTGGGAATGTTCGGAGCCACAGTGTAAGGCTGTCATATCTGAGGAGGAGGGGGTGGAGGTGGAGGAAGGATTGAACCTGACTCGAGAGAGAGAGAGAGAGAGAGAGAGAGAGAGAGAGAGAGAGAGAGGCGTCTCTCTCGCTTTCAGGGAACTACTCACACTTAATTAGTTTTAGTAAGACGCTATTAACTCTGCTATGTGGTTCACTGGGACAACTAGTAACCCTGCTAGTGAAGTAACTACCCAAATCTATAGTTTAGTAAGACGCCAGCAACTCTACTAGCAGAACTAGCCGTAACTATATGACGTAGTGAAAGAACTAGCAGCTCTACTAGCAGAACTAGCCGTTAACTATACGACGTAATGAAAGAACGAGCAGCTCTGCTATAGCCACTGGGTCTCGAGGGTACGTTAGTGAGGCCTTAGTACGTGTTGTGTGCTATTAGGCCATCACACGCCATGGTATCCATTGCCTCACCTCGAGCAGCATTTTCTCTGCCCCAAGGAAGAGGATCCCCTCCCGCTTCTTAATGATCTGCCAAACTCTCCTGGCTGGCGTGAGGCATCCTGTTTACATACACTGCCCCTCTCTCGCACAGCTAAACTGCCTCCCACATCCGCCACCATCCTCTCAACGGGCCAGCATGGCACACAACCTAAACACCTTGAAGAAACACTCGGGTCATCCTGTATACACAGAGGGTGTGTGTGTTTGTAATCATATAATCATACCACCAGAATATCGTCCATCAACATCGTCTACATCTACAGTCTACTAACAGGTAGTATATACGATGGCTGGTTGAAGTTAGAGGCTTTAATTGCCGTGGTCACTAAGGTCGGTCATGTCCGGGAACCACAACCAATTGAGAAATCTTGAGCACCTTCTGGTTTCCAAGATAATTCTGAGACGCTATATACATACATATATATATATATATATATATATATATATATATATATATATATATATATATATATATATATATATGGCGTCCTAGCTACGTCTCTTAGTTGTATATCAACTGACTTATATTTCTTGTGTCTCTCCTGATGATGTGATTATTACACGAAAGTGCACTTGGGAACTTATCGTGTTTCATTTTCCTCGTCGACTCATAGGAACATACTTGATCACGCACAAAATTGTGATCCTTTCCAACATATATATATATATATATACAATGGCCCTTGATACGATTGCGTATGTAAGAGTCTACATACGGCAGTTATACAACAATTATACCAGGATACCGATCAGTCCTTCAAAAACACACTGATGGATCGTGTGTGTGTGTGTGTGTGTGTGTGTGTGTGTGTGTGTGTGTGTGTGTGTGTGTGATCAAGGAGTAAATTCCAACCATACCTCGGAACATGCAAACTACAAGCCCTGACGCCTGCTACGCTCGTAACGACCGATCTACGCTCAAGATAACAGAGTCAAACAGCCAAACCACCTACAACATCAGCAACCCACGAGACGATGAGCAGTACCACACAACAACACAAGTCGAACTCAAAACACAAACCCAACCACAAAAATGTACGAGTCAGCCACACAGCACCACACAGCTGCAGCTCAACAAGAACACAGCACCACAGAGCAAGCACACAGCACTACAGAGCAAGCACACAGCACCACAGAGCAAGAACACAGCACCACAGAGCAAGCACACAGCACCACACAGAAGCTCAAAAAGCACACAGCACCACACAGAAGCTCAACAAGCACACAGCAGCACAGAGCAAGCACACGGCACCACACAGCAGCAGCAGTGGCCGCTCCTCGAGCAATCACTGAGAAGCAGAAAGTATGATGCCAGGGGTCCGGATTATTCTGGCGTGGCACCGTCCCTCTCTCTCCCCACCGCCCACGCCCACGTTACAGAACCCTCCCATGGCCGCGGGAAGGGAGGCAGAGAGGCTATGTGAGAGGGAAAACTGGGAGAGGGAGGAAGGCAGGTGAGAAGCAACAGAAAAGAAAAAAAAATAGCAGAAGAGTGATATGAATGCGTTGGAAGTGAAAGACATGGCCGGAAATAACAATATGGACCCCATGCTGAAGAAGAGGCCAACGAGAGCACACAAGATGGAGACACACGAAGAAAATGGATATCTAAGCTTTGAGTACTGATGGTTTGGCCACTGGGGCATGATGGCCTGGTTTCTGGCCTGACCTTTGAGGAGTACCACACACGAGAGTGGTACCGTCGTGCTCAAGGGTCGTACCGTCGTGCTCAAGGGTCGTATCGTCGTGCTCAAGGGTCGTAAAGTCGTATTCAAGGGTCGTAAAGTCGTGCTCAAGGGCCGTAAAGTCGTATTCAAGGGTAGAACCGTCGTACCCAAGGATCGTACTGTTGTGCTCAAGGATCGTAGCGTCGTACTCAAGGGTCGTACCGTCGCACCAAGGGTCGTATCGTCGTGCTCAAATGAAAATATTAAGCAACTTCAGCAAACGTTGGTTACCCTTGGCTATGCCGCCATACAACCATCCAACAGTCCCTATCCAACAGCCACCATCGACCAACTACCATCCGAAAGCCACTATCCAGTAGCTATCATCCTACAGCCACCATCCAACAACACCTATCCATACTTCAAATAACCAACACACACACACACACACACACACACACACACACACAAGCAGCCAACTCCAGCGAGGACAGTACTAGACCACGTGACACTACAGAACTGTACCGTAACCCATAAAATTCACATTCAACTACCAAATACAAACGTTACATTCCATTCCAAACGTTTCTGTCATCAGGTGTCAACACATCCCATTCCAAACGTTCCTATCATCAGGCGTCAACACGTACGTACACGACCAAACTGCAGAAGAAATCAAATCACCACAGACTCCATCCTCTCAAAGACCCCACAACGAACACAGTGACAGTGACCTTCAAATCTCGGTTTCAAATAAATAAATAAATAAAAAGCAAAACATGTACAACAACAACAACAACAACAACAAAAGCCATGTTGACGCAAGGAGATCAAAACCAAGTTCAATTCAAGAGGCTGATGACATCATGGGTTTAAATAAACCCTCAAACCCAAGACCAAAATACCAGCAGCCTTTCAAGTGAGGTTTGACGGGGTGGATTCCACCACCACCACAACAACGGCTCATTACAGCTTGAACAACACGTGATGACTGGGGCAAACAATAGCTGTGTGCTGTTGACTGCAGACACTCCATTCCCAGACAAAAGCTCTTACATAACCACACACACACACACACACACAACTGAATGAAATCAGCCACGAAGACAGGAGAATTTACTGAACTTACCTAACCTGGAGGAATGAGGGATAGTTAGGAGAGACATGATTAACATGTCACTTTCTAAGACGACATGACGAGGATGACACACGACAGTTCTTTCCTGGCTAAAGGCTAGACCCAGAACAAGAGGACTGAAAGCTGGGTCAGACAAGTACACACACAGTGGGAAGTGAGGAACCATTTCTTGAGTAACAGCGCTGTTATGATGCACGGTAAACCAACAGCAAGTAACTGCCAATACCAATGAATAATCATAGGATTTTGCGACCAAAACACAGGGACACGAGACGGAGCCCTACAAGTGTACAAATCCCTCTACATATACACAAACAAGCCTGAACTCGCCACCGTCATCTCCTGCTTACCAAAGATCCCTCGTCCCCTAGTCGCAGTTCGTTGCCACACCCACATCGATCCCATCCGAGCTGGTAGAGACGGCTGCACCATCTCCCACCATCACAAACCATCAAAAACCAATATTGTCGACGTAAAGACTGTCTCTCTGACACCTTCCCTGCCTCTGTTATAGCTTCAAAGTCTTTAATGAGTGTGCTTTGCATTTGTATCATTGTCATTACTATTATTATCATTACATAAATATTATTACACACCAGACTAACAGTCTTCATACCCACCAGTGAAAGACCCCAGCATAAGCCACTCGCCCATTTGTTCGAGTCCACTCCAAACAACAGGTCCCCAGTAAAGTCCACACTGCTTCCTTCTGCCACCTCTCTAGTCTCCTTAGATGCTTTCCTCACTTCCCTCTCTCACTCAAGTTCCTTCTCTCCTCCTCCTCCTCCTCTTCTTCCGCAGCCTCTCTTAATCTCCCTTCCCACCTCACTCGACAAATCCAGCAGCACAAGATGAACCACGACACGAACCTCCTCTCCTCGGAGGCTGACTGTGACCCAGGGAACCTCCACATAATTAACCACGATGGTCACGCGAACGCAACACTACAACCTCCGGGGAACTACATGACGGACGAGGGCACCACGGTACTCGACCCTGAGGCTCCAGTGAGGGGCGCGCGGGGGGCGGGGGGTCCTATAGTCCATTATGGAACAAGGATGTATTGAGGCCTCTGGCAACACAGCTCGGTCTGTAACCCTAGTCAGCAATGAAGCTGCCTGGATCATTTACATACCTGACTACATTAACACAGTATAACACAGCTATCATATAAGCTCTAAAATAAGATATAACTCCTCTAATATATATATATATATATATATATATATATATATATACATATATATATATATATATATATATATATATATATATATATAATTTTTTTTTTTTTGCTTTGTCGCTGTCTCCCGCGTTTGCGAGGTAGCGAAAACGCGGGAGACAGCGGCAAAAAAAAAAAAAAAAAAAAAGAAGACACTATAAGTTCCCAAGTGCAC
Source organism: Panulirus ornatus (assembly GCF_036320965.1). NCBI lineage: Eukaryota > Metazoa > Arthropoda > Malacostraca > Decapoda > Palinuridae > Panulirus > Panulirus ornatus. Next base: position 24,373,061 of record NC_092282.1, read on the forward strand.
TTTCGTGTAATAATCACATCATCAGGGGAGACACAAGAGAGAAATATAACAGTCAGTTGATATACAACGAAGAGACGAGGCTAGGTCAGGCCATCTGGTAAACAAGTGACTGCCCGAATGACACAACACCATCATCCAAAAACACAATACGAAGGGGAAAAGCTGGGAGTCGGGGGGCAAGAACTGTGCACCACACACACACACACACACACACACACACACACAAGATTCACAGACGTATAGTTCCCCAACTCACCAACGACGAGGCCTGGCCACCTGGATCTTTAGATACCGAAAGTTCAGAGAACGTAGAAACTGCCGCATACAGAGAACACAGGTACAATCAGGAGCAAGGAAAACAAACAAACAAAGGTCTGAAATACAAGAACGAGGCAAGAATGCCAAAATTCACGGACGCATAAAAACCTATCATGACATTAGGCAAGAGCTACATAAACAAACAAACAAACACACACACACACCAAGGAAAACACAAGGTCTCTCTCTCTCTCTCTCTCTCTCTCTCTCCCGTGTACCTAACACCTGAAACCTCACGACGCAAGCTGGAGGGGCGATGCATGGCCCGGGGGTTCGGGGGATGGAAATGTGAGGCAATGCGACAGATGTACGACGTGGAGCAATGGGGGAGAGGAGGAGGAGGAGGAGGAGGAGGAGGAGGAGGAAGAGGAGGAGGAGGAGGAGGAGGAGGAGGAGGAGGAGGAGGAAGAGGAGGAGGAGGAGGAGGAGGAGGAGGAGGAGGAGGAGGGGGCGCTTTCGAGAGACGTGAGGAATGCAACAACAAACGTGAGGATAGTGAGGGGGGGCGAGCAGACACGGTGAGGGTGGGGCATGAGGAGGAGGGAGGGGCAGACACGGTGAGGGTGGTGAGTGCGGAGCCAGTGTGAGGCAAGCCAAACAGACGAAAATAAAACCTCCGACGAGACCTGAACACACACACACACACACACACACACACACACACACACACACACACACACCAACGTGAAGCCAAGTGCACACCATTGTGGTAGCCAGAGACCCCAGCGAGGGCAAACCTTGAGGGTAAAATATATATATATATATATATATATATATATATATATATATATATATATATATATATATATATATTGCATCAGCATCTACAAAGGTGAGTGCGCCCGACGCCGCCTGTGTGCGGTGGGGGGACATTAAAAAAAAAACACAAACCCACACACCGTCCACATGAACCACAGAGCCTCCCTGCCTCACTCCCCCAGCCACCACCACCACGAGCAGCGCCCGTGATACGAGACGAGCCACTCCCCCGTACCCCTGTCCCCTGCCGAGCAGCAGGGGCCTGGCGAGGCGAGCGACGTCACCTGGGGAGGAGGAGGAGGAAGGAAGGTGGAGGTGGTTGTGGTGGGGAGGTTGTGGTGCCAGGCGAACGGGAGGAGGAAGGGGGGAGGGAGGAGGGTGTCAGGTGGTGACGTAGGTCACCTGACGCATGCTGAGGTATGCATGACCCCCCCCCGCCCCCCCTCCCGGCGAGTACGTCTCACACGGACCGGCGTAGAGCATGTGATTCACCTCAACAACAACAACAACAACAACCACAACCACAACAACATTCACGTCATGGATCCATGTACACACGATACTCGCTTGTGATAACTGTACAACTTGTTGCTAGTTATGTAACCTGAATGTACAAGAAGAATGTAATCATCGTCAAATGCAAGTTACATATATCAAAGGTTAGGATTTAACCCTTGAACACGACGGTACGACCCATGAACACGACGGTACGATCATTGAGCACGACGGTACGATCCTTGAACACGACGGTGCGACCCTTGAACACGACGGTACGATCCTTGAACACGACGGTGCGACCCTTGAACACGACGGTACGATCCTTGAACACGACGGTACGATGGTACGACCCTTGAACACGACGGTAAGACCCTTGAACACGACGGTGCGATCCCTGAACACGAAGGTACGATCCTTGAACACGGTGGTGCGACCCTTGAATACGACGGTACGACCCTTGAACACGACGGTACGATCCTTGAACACGACGGTGCGACCCTTGAACACGACGGTACGATCCTTGAACACGACGGTACGATGGTACGACCCTTGAACACGACGGTAAGACCCTTGAACACGACGGTGCGATCCCTGAACACGACGGTACGATCCTTGAACACGGTGGTGCGACCCTTGAATACGACGGTACGACCCTTGAACACGACGGTACGACCCTTGAACACGACGGTACGATCCTTGAATACGACGGTACGATCCTTGAGCACGACGGTACGATCCTTGAGCACGACGGTACGATCCTTGAACACGACGGTACGATCCTTGAATACGACGGTACGATCCTTGAAAACGGCAATGCGTTTCTTAAGCACGACGGTAAGATCCCTGGATAAGGCGACTTTCGCTCTGACCTGACCTCCATACGTTGTGGATAGGTCCATGTCACCACACCCAAGAGTCGTACTCTCATGCTCAAGGGCCGTAACGTCGTACTCAAGGGTCGTACCGTCGTACTAAAGGGTCATACCGTCGCACTCAAGGGTCATACCGTCGCACTCAAGGGTCATACCGTCGTACTCAAGGGTAGTACCGTCGAATTCAAGGGTCATACCGTCGCACTCAAGGGTCATACCGTCGTACTCAAGGATCATACCGTCGTACTCAAGGGTCATACCGTCGTACTCAGGGGTCATACCGTCGCACTAAAGGGTCATACCGTCGCACTCAAGGGTCATACCGTCGCACTCAAGGGTCATACCGTCGCACTCAAGGGTCATACCGTCGTACTCAAGGGTCATACCGTCGTACTAAAGGGTCATACCGTCGCACTCAAGGGTCATACCGTCGCACTCAAGGGTCATACCGTCGCACTCAAGGGTCATACCGTCGTACTCAAGGGTCATACCGTCGCACTCAAGGGTCATACCGTCGTACTCAAGGGTCATACCGTTGAACTTAAGGGTCATACCGTCGTACTCAGGGGTCATACCGTCGTACTCAAGGGTCATACCGTCGTACTCAAGGGTCATACCGTCGCACTCAAGGGTCATACCGTTGAACTTAAGGGTCATACCGTCGTACTCAAGGGTCATACCGTCGTACTCAAGGGTCATACCGTCGTACTAAAGGGTCATACCGTCGCACTCAAGGGTCATACCGTCGTACTCAAGGGTCATACCGTCGCACTCAAGGGTCATACCGTCGCACTCAAGGGTCATACCGTCGCACTCAAGGGTCATACCGTCGCACTCAAGGGTCATACCGTCGCACTCAAGGGTCATACCGTCGTACTCAAGGGTCATACCGTCGCACTCAAGGGTCATACCGTCGTACTCAAGGGTCATACCGTTGAACTTAAGGGTCATACCGTCGTACTCAGGGGTCGTACCATCGTGCTCAACAAGGGTCGTCATGACCTCAGACATACACAGACGTCGACACGAGAGCAGCAGAAGGCTGCTTCTCCCAACATCTCCCATTGATGTCAACACCTGAATCATTCATGACATGTGTGAGGGAACGTAAGACCTGCTGCGTGCCGGGGCAGTGGGAAGCCGACACCAGACCAGACTGGTACTAACATGAGAGGGGCGCAGAGTCCAGCCACGGGTGTCGGAACCGCTGCATGACGCCCACCGCCCACTGCAGAAGGTTCTTGACTCCCACGCTTCCTTCGGCTTCCCCAAGGCTGCCGCCCTCCCCGGCTTCCACCTCGTGGGCGGCCGGAAGGTGGTGGGTGCGGTGGGCGGTGGTGGTGGTGGTGGCGGCGGTGGTGTGGGTGAAGCAGATGTTGTTCCTGCTGTTCCTCCTACTGCTGGAGTTCCTGCTGGAGCGCCTGCTGCTGCTGGCCCTGCTGATGGTGAGGCGGGAGAGCAGGGAGAGGGCACGTCCTCCCGTACCCCCGCCGCCGCCGCCATGCTCAGCCATAGGACCAGCCTGACTTAAAGGGCTCTTGCAGTCGCCCAAGACCTTCATTACACCGCCTCACACTAGCCTCCCTCCGCCACAAGTTCTCTCTGGACGCGGCTTAACCAGACGCTACATACCTCAACCACGTCCCTCACTGTGGCTTTTATTTCACTCAATTAAACCCCCTCAGGTTCCTGCTCCTCCTCCCATGGCCACTCCTTCGTAGGACTGAGGAGGCTCAAACCCTCACCCACCGCCAGGCATCAAGTATTATAACCAGTGGGTTATCATGGGGTTTCCACTTCGCCCAAACACTCACACTTTCTGCCACAACTGCTCGTTATGAGGCACGTCCCGTCACTCACAGATCATGGGCTAATCACTTGTTAAATCACACTTCCCACTCGGGCCCTCTTCCTAGGCCCTGGGTCGAGGGAGGAACAAAACGATCGGTCCTTACGAGACGACAAACACCGAAGTTAAACGCTAGGAGGCACCACAACACCCTGCAGGAGGGCACCACAGGTGAGGACAGCAGGGAGTGAGGGCTGTGCCGGGGTGCTGTGCCCCCTCCATGCAGCGCTGCCAACCACCACAGCACACGATCTAGCGGCTGACACGAACGTTTGGTCCACAAACACCGTCCTGGTGACTCGACCTCCTTGCGTGCCTGAGGCCTCTACTGAGGCCTGGGTGCGGCAGCTGGGGAGTTTAGTGGTCTACTGACGGCCAACTGGCCAGGGCAGGGCTGGCCATGGGAGGGCCACAGCTGGGGCTGCCGCGATGAACTAGTGAGTGCCAAGAGGAGCAACGACGGCGGAGGGACAGCTGGTTCTGGCACTGGGGCACGGCAGGCACTGGTGGCCCACCCCAATACCCAGTGTCATCTGCCCTGCCTCGCTCAGATGCCGCACCTCGCACACGCAAGGCGGGGGTCGTCATTATCCAGTGTGGGATGACACCGTCACCTTCCCTATACACCTCCTTCGCATACTGACCACATCCTGCCGGGCCGGGAGAAGATGCAGGGCTGGAAAGTGTCCCACGATACTTCACGCGGTAAGGTAGAGGAATTACCGGGAACGCCTTGAAGTAACCGGGTCTCTACTCACTAGAGAGCAGACAAGAGTCATAGTCATCATCATTTACACTTGGAAAAAAGACCTAAAATACATGGTCCCGACCCTTGTTAAAAACAATCGGTGCAACGGGCATGGAAGCTTCTGGAGAATATGGTCCCTGTAATCAAAGTGTGATGAACACGGAGAAAACACAATGAACATTCTGGGCTTAAGATTATTCGAGCCATCGCCACCTACCAGAAGCAGCAATATAGGCTACACAGTGAATATATATATATATATATATATATATATATATATATATATATATATATATATATATATATATATATATATATATATATAAAATGCTGCTCTAAATAAGTATTTCCAAGGCGTACCAGACTAGCTGACTGGCTTAGTGAGCCTGAGGGATGAGGCTTCCAACAGCCTGGTTAACCAGGGCTGTGGAGGGAGAAAACCTATAAAGATAACGACAAGATCACACGCCTTGTATAGCCAGAGCAAGACAGACTAGGACAACAAAGTACATTTTCCCCGAGTAGCAACATTCAATGCAAAAGGTTACAGCTTCGCTGTCATTTTTTTCTTCAGCCAAGTCTTTGATTATATCGTTTATGTAAACAAATTTCAACGATGAGGATAATGATACCTCTGGACAATATGTGGTGAGAGGAAGGTGGACTGTCTCTGAAAATGGGAAAGCGATACTTGATGGTAAACTACGAGGGGTGATCAGGGCATGCTGGAATAGTAGTATGGGCATATGGAGAGGATGAGTGAAGACAGATCTATCTGGCAGAAGTGGAAGGAGTAAAGGGGAGGGAAAGACTAGCAGATAGATGGGAAGGATGGCGTGAAAGAGGCTTTGAGGAGCAGGGGCCTGAAGAATTAAGACCTGGTGAGAGGCGTGCACGGGACAGAACAAATTGGAGCGAGGTGTCATATGGGAGGTGACGTGCACATAAAACTGCAAGAATGACCATAGAATTAGTCAGCAGGGCTTCGCTGTGGATGGCGGGATTTTGGTGTCAAGTGTACTATACACAACAGCTAGTGTACGAAGTGGGTGTGAGCCAGACTGTCGTTGCGTTTGCTGCGGCGCTATCTAGTTAAAGAGGGAAACGGCCAACAAGAATTATAAAAGTTAAGATTATAATACTACTACTAATAATAATCATTACTGTTATCAATAGGATTTTGTGGTATATGTAAAAGTGTTGGAACCTAATGTTATTCAGCACTGTTTATCCTGGAAGAGATACCTACATATTAAACCTATTTAAGCAGAATTATTATTAGCATTATCATCAATTGATGTGATGATAGCAGGATGACGGACAGTGGGTCCTGACACCTAAAATATGGCCTCTGAACACAATCTAATGTGATTATGCTTGTCACTTGTTAGAGTTTGAACATTTTGTTGTATCTATAACTCTGTAGATCTGCCGTTGATGTTGTTAATGATTTGCCAAGCCTTAGCCACCCTTCTCTTAGCCTGACTCGAGGCCCTTGTCTTTAGAAGGTCTGTTCACCCTTAACCTGGCACTGACCCTTGTCTTTGAACAGCCTGTTCACCCTTGATCCTGTCTCCAGGTGGTTTTCCTCAGCATATCTGGCACAAGACTCTGCTGTATTTTTTCTCCACGTAAAGACTCTAGATTATATGTAAGGTCTTACCCCTTGTCACCATGAGTTCTAGCTATCACCTAAGAGTTAACCAGAAGCACTGAAGGAGTTACAAGACATGGGGAACGTTTCCAAACACCACCATCCTCCGCTGCTAAGATTACGACACCAAACAGACAGGTTCTCGACCGAAGGAAGAGGACAACGACACGTTTTCTAAACACTGTCCTCACCTTGTCTTCCTGTTTTCTCTTATTGATCGCCCGTAGCGCGAGTCCAAACACCTATTCTGAAGCTTATGCCTCGAGCGTCTAGCCCACACCATATCCTATATCTGATACCATGTTACCTTATCCTCACACCTTCCACTCAAGACTGTGGTATGTTACCCAAGAGGACGAGGACAACGCCACCAGCAGCAACCGAGGACGGGAGGGGCTTCGCTCTCTCTCTCTCTCTCTCTCTCTCTCTCCCCCCGGGTCGTCTTCAGGACACAAGACTGCCGCAGTATCTGCAGCGTGTGCTGCTGCAGATGACGAGAGGTCACGGGTCAAGGTTGGGACGCGGGGGGGTAAAGCAAGATAAGGGCCGGGTACAAAGGATAAAGACCAGGGCTAATAACGCTAGGACCTGAGGTCAGTTTTGCTGATGATGTGGTGTTGGGAGAAGATAATAAAGATGGCTGTTAATAACGCTATCATACCTTTTTTTGTTAATATATGGCTGATATGGTATCTTCAGCAACTACTGTGTGTTGGTGAATCGGATAAGATCTTTTGCTACGTATAATACGGTGTCCTGGCATCGATGATGTGGTGATAATGCTGATACGTATTCTGGTATCACTGATAAGGGGGCCTTGATAACGATAACGTGTTTTTATGACGCTAATAACTATGTTGTGTCTTTGTAACGCTAATAACGTTATGGTGTCTTTGTAACGCTAATAACGTTATGGTGTCTTTGTAACGCTAATAACGTTATGGTGTCTCTGTAACGCTAATAACGTTATGGTGTCTTTGTAACGCTAATAACGTTATGGTGTCTTTGTAACGCTAATAACGTTATGGTGTCTCTGTAACGCTAATAACTATGTTGTGTCTTTGTAACGCTAATAACGTTATGGTGTCTTTGTAACGCTAATAACGTTATGGTGTCTTTGTAACGCTAATAACGTTATGGTGTCTTTGTAACGCTAATAACGTTATGGCGTCTTTGTAACGCTAATAACGCTATGGCGTCTTTGTAACGCTAATAACGTTATGGCGTCTTTATAACGCTAATAACGTTATGGCCTCTTTGTAACGCTAATAATGTTATGGTGTCTTTGTAACGGTGATGCAGTGCTCTGGTAACGTAAACAAACACACACACACACACACACACACACACACCTCACGTTCGAGACGAGTGTAGACCAGGTGTGGGTCACTCACCTCTACGGGGGGAAATGTTGGCAATTCCGTATGAGGCTCGGGGAGTATTGGAGGTATGTGGGCGTTCCCTGATGACATAGTCGCTATCCCAGACTTCTACAACGTACAGCCATGCTAACCATGACTTCGTTGTTGTCTCCTTCAGGTATATCAGAAAATCTATCTATCTATTCATCTATCTATCACTATTACTTGTATCCCAATTCTATGGGATGGATCAAGTAGAGACAGCTTGTTGCACCACAACACCCACACACACACACACACACACACACACACACACACATATCCACAACCCATGACTCACTTTTGCTAAGCTGAAAAACGGGACTCCATACTTACAAAAGTGCTTCGTACTCTCTCACTTTACAGTCCAAAAGTGTATTCGTGAAGTGTGGACCAACGTTTCAACACTCTCACACACCTCCACACACAGAATGGTTCCACTTCATCAGAGCATCTTCCAAACACTGCCTACACTAAGGTAAAGCCTGAGTTTACAAGTATGTTTCTCGGTTCCTTGATACGCCTGGATCACATGTATTTCAAGTCAGGTGTGATGCAGGTGTACGATATTGTTGTTACTCTGTACACAAGCAACATTTCCACAATGCCCTCTGAAGACCTTTAAAGTTCAAAGTGAGGCAAAGGCTGACCTTACATACAGGTCACAGTGTACACGTCCGTCCACCAATGCTCTCGCCTACGTCAGGAGGGAAATCGAGTGGGTACCAACGTCTAAATATATACACAGCAATGACCTGTTTCAGAAGGAAGTCACCTCTCACAGGTCACCTACACCCGTATAGGGGTCACCTAAGCCCGTCCCAACGTTGAAGAGGAGGAAAATGAACATCCCAAGAATAGTGTAGGTGAGGCAGATGATACCTATTTTGTTTATACTGTCGGTCCACAGTCAATCCAGCTGTTCATCCGGAGGCATGCAGTGTCATGCACGAAGAGGCTTGTGTCTCCGTGTTTAAGAGATCAATCAGTCCATCATCTTCAGCCACCTATCGACCAACAACTAGTCTGACCCCCTCGGTATCGAACCTCCGTCCGTCGCTAACATCTGTGCCCGTACGGTGTCCAAAGGACGCTCGTCCCACATTCAACGGTCCTCAACATACACTTCTGAGACTATTATATCCAGGTTAGGTTAGCTCTGCTCCCGTTCACGGGTAAAGGGATGAATGCGCGTGGAGAGAGAGAGAGAGAGAGAGAGAGAGAGAGAGAGAGAGAGAGAGAGAGAGAGAGAGAGAGAGAGAGAGAGAGAGAGAGAATTAGCCATCCACTACAGAGGTTTCCTTCCCTGCTTGCCTCTGGACCTGTGTATGCTAACCCGGCCCTTGTAATCCAAGCAGATCAAGGCATGACTAACTTGGCATAGCCCACAATGCCTTCTCGGGCCTTCCCAGAACCCAGCGCGAGTGTATTCCCCGTCCATCACCAGGCAGTCAACACCTGCGTCATACCCATGCACTGGTGGTAAAGCTCCTCCTCTTCCAGGTGTAATCAATAATGAACACAAACAGTGCAAGAGTAACTTGGCAGATAAGGAGCGGATAAATCTGGAGGGGGAGGGAAAAAAACGATCGAGGGAGATATGAAAACAGCGTGCCAAGATTCCCAGTGGCGTCTTGAGACGACCACCTGACCTTCTCCTGCTCCCCCAAACACACACACACACACACACACCGGGCTATTTATACGGCACTACACCGTAAATGCACATCCTTCATGCAGACACGTACACCCCGTACACCAAGACAGACTATGAGGTCCTCCCTCCCTTATCATCATCTCGCAGCAAAGACCCTCAGAAACCAAAGCTCCTCCCCCATCCCCTTAACACCAGGGGGCTCTGGCATCACATACTTCATGTATGCGGCTCTAAAAACTCACACATCCTTGAGGCTAACATCTGCGTGATCTCTAAATGCCCTACAGCAAGGTACACACAGAGAGAACACACACACACACACACACACCATACACACACAACCGCTACGTCAGTCCGGACCCTCTGCTACATATATACCTGACGTTGTTTCCCGGGGGTCTTCTACACCCACAGCTGTATACAACCTCCCCTCGCTAACAGGTAATCCATCAATATTAACCTTTTGGCTTCCCCAAAGAAACTAACAAACATGTGCTTAAAGCAGGACCCACGCCATTATATATTTCACAAGATACGTATGATAATACTTGGCGTTGAAATGTCCACGTTGGCAAGGCCTTTAAATCAAATCCAACATATACTAGATACAAACACGAATTTAACACGTAAATGAACATCAGGGCAAGATATACTGTATCAGTCAAGGACATTTACTAATATGCAAGTGTTTTACCAACAGACACGACATGGGATGTGGTGGCAAACTAGTCAGTCCTCTGACGCAAAATAAGTTCAGGTTTTGCACCTGATTTCTCAGCGTACCAGCTCTCAACCTGCAGCCCAACACTGGGGGTCAGCTACGACAAGGAGAGACCATCCACCACACAGCAGAACAGACGCTACTCTCACGAAGGAACTATGTCATCTTCTTCACACTCGTATAGTCTCACACATACGAACTGTGTGTGTGTGTGTAAGTGTGTGTGTGTGTGTGTGTGTGTGTGTGTGACACAGGCACCCCGCACGACCGTATCTCCATCTAGACCTGTCACCAGTGGCATCCGACCCTTCGACCAGCCATGACGACGGTACAGCAACCCACCCATACAACCAGTGATGGACGCCACCACGCACGGGTGCTGCCTTAACATGCCACTGAGGAAGGGGCGTATGCCGGCCCAAAACCCCCACATATCAACGAGGGGTCGGCCACCCCGGCGCGACACACTTCCTGATGGAGGCAAAATCTTTCACAGAGAAACAAAAAATCTTGTGCCTCCTCTCCTCCCACACCTCGTACCTCTGATGTATCTACATGACAGAACTGTTTCAAGGGAAATCGATCAAGACGCCTACAACAGCACAAAAAACATATATGGATGTATAAATACATCAATCAATACATCATGGCCACCACACCACCACCATGAATACATCACCGAAGACAATACCAATCGGCCTCAGTGACGGGCCGTACAAGACGCGTCATCACCACCACTAACTGAGTGAACACAGAACCAATCGTCCCCACCAGCGGTGGACCCAACAACAATAAAAACACTATATACACACACGTCAGTCAGAAAACGAGATACTGAGATATCGGAAAATGATATCAGGAGAGCAATTGATGACCTTAAAGAGCACTTGGCCTCGAGGGACGGAGGGAGCCACCCCAGCGCCACCACCAGGAGCCATACGAATGCCTCGTCTACAGCCGCTCTACAACCGCTCCCTAATGAGGCAGAAGTTCGTGAAAGCCACAGACTATACACGACCTTTACCCCGTCAAATGATCCATCTGTGAACTTTATTTCAGTGTTGGGAAAACAACGTTAACAAATCTAAAAAAAAAGTTCTTCGGTCGTATATGACTGGATTAAAAAGTTCATCTTTACGACTTTCACGCCAGCACTTACGACACGAGTACCGCGTTACGTTACGCTACGCTACGCTAAGTTATGTTACGTTAAAGCGGACTTAACATGTCGTAGGATATCGGGTATGTACGTGAGTCGTCGACTGGTTCTGCGTGAGACGTGGAGTACCATAAGGCCGCCTCCCTGGACCCACATTGTTTATGATCTGCATCAGCGACGTAAGGACAAGAAGATTCACCAGTACTGTCTCAAGTTTTGACCGACGACATGTAACCACGAAATACACAAATAAAGAATGTTTAATGATGCGGAGGGAATTACATAATCTGATGCAATGGTCGAAGAACACAGCCAAGAGACTTCAGTGTTCGAGAAATGCAAAGTTCAGCATCTCGATGATAACGTTTGATAAGCCATCAGCAAAAGCATAACAACAATGATATAAATGAGTAATGACCCACAATACGTCAAACAATGATTCGCTACAGATCATGAAACGACCAGAAAGTGACTTTCCTCAGCCACAATACGTCAAACAATGATTCGCTACAGATAATGAAACGACCAGAAAGTGACTTTCCTCAGCCACAATACGTCAAACAATGATTCGCTACAGATCATGAAACGACCAGAAAGTGACTTTCCTCAGCCAGAAATACAAATTATAACACTGCACACAACACTTCCTCTTCACAACATCCCTAGTTACAACGCTTGTATAATATGATCCTCACTTCTCAATCATTACACTTCGTCATAACAAACTGGAATGAATACAAAGAAGTGCAGTAAAAAGAATTCCCGAAATAACCTTATTTTTTTTCTCGTACGAAAAAAAATTAATACCGTGAAGATCTAACGTAAGTATTCAAAATACTTTTCAATTCCGTCAACGTGAATCATATTATTATTTTTCCATCTTCGAGATAACCCTGACCTGAAGGGCATGAAGTTCAATGAACTCTGCAATATATATATATATATACGTGGGAGAATTTCTTTTGCCGGGGGAGTAAACGTATATAACACTGGGACAAAATAGCATCAGATCTCATCAAATCGAAGGTTTGAATTACATGTAAAGCCAAACTGAAGTAACAGTTTAATGATATGAAGGATCAATGGATAAGCCTACTCAAGAGTGACTATGTAATATGCAGGTGTTTCAACTTCTTCCTTCGCGAGATGGTGGCTACAATCTCTATTTCCCAGAGTATCCGACCGGCTATAATGACATTAGAATCTGTTGTCCATTCAACTTTTCATTTCAGACCTCCAAGTCAGCAGATAACCTGGTCATAGACCATCAGGTCTTGTGTTATCTGTCCTTCCCATGTACTGTCCTCCAGCAGATAACCTGGTCATAGACCATCAGGTCTTGTGTTATCTGTCCTTCCCATGTACTGTCCTGCAGCAGATAACCTGGTCATAGACCATCAGGTCTTGTGTTATCTGTCCTTCCCACGTCTTACAGAAGCATCACCCGACGTGTACCTACGTGGCCTAGCTCTCTTCTCGTCCACAGACGTGGACACCCGCCAGTTCTTGGTCCTAGGAACGTTGAGGTCTGGAATCCAAATCTTCTTCACGGTACCGCCAGCCATCTTGGATTACGACGCACCGCCCTCGCTGCAGAGCCTCCGGGTCCCTTGGGGGTGGCACGGTTGAGCCAAGTGTGTGTGTGTGTGTGTGTGTGTGTGTGTGTGTGTGTGTGTGTGTGTGTGTGTGTGGGTGGGTGGGTGGGTGGGTGGGACGTGGCTTGTGTAAAGTGTTAACAGACGGACGACTGATGAGGACAGAGGAGCAGTAAACAAAAAAGGCTCACCTGAACCTTGAACGTGATCTAATAACAGACCACGACCACAGCAACCGGCCACTCTCCAGGCAGACGCAGTCCTCTCATACTCGCTACCAGACGGAGATACAGAGGTCCAGTGCTGCTGGGGAAGGACCATTGTCTTCAGACGGTACTTCCACCCTTGGCCAGACACACGGGCCCTTGTCTTCAGACAGGGGTCCCTCTACTCTTTAGCCTGCCATGGGCCCTTGTCTTCAGACGGCCCCTCTACCCTTAGCCTGACACGGGCCCTCGTCTTCAGACGGCCCCTCTACCCTTAGCCTGACACGAGCCCTTGTCTTCAGACAGGGGTCCCTCCACCCTTAGCCTGACACGGGCCCTTGTCTTCAGACAGGGGTCCCTCCACCCTTAGCCTGACACGGGCCCTTGTATCTAAACGACCAGGTCCCCTTTATTCCGCTGAGCCGGTATAACCTTGCGAGGAAGGGGTAGGTATGTGGGCATACACCAGGACATATATACCTGGTAGCTATGACACAATCGCCCCAAGTCACTAGTATACCAGCAACCATTCATACCTGCACACACCTGACTCGGGTGTATGCAGGTGTGTAGGTGGTAACACCGTGAGGTCTAAAGTCACCTTCAACGAGGCTGCATCGCCGTCGGTTAATGAGTACAGGTATGTCAAACACCTTCCCATCCCCCCAAAAAAAAGCCTACCTTACCCTGCTCCCGCGCGAAGCACAACCTCGAAGCTGCAGGAACGCCATAAAAGGGGTACTAGCGTTACGTAATCCCCTGGCTGCCTACCAATTACATATCCACACACAGACACGTCGCCTATCCGGACACATAACCCAATCATCCGGACACTCACCCATCCCCCCTAGGCGGCTGGCCGGGGGATCAGATACAAACCTGCGAGCGAGAGTCCGGTTATGGGGTACGAGACTTGCATAACCGACCACATACAACGAGACATCCGTACGCTTGGCCCAGGGACGGGCCAAGGCCGAGCCGGCCAGGTGATCTTTCATAATGAAGGCTGACTGGGGCAAATATTAGTCTGGCCAGAGGTAGGGATGGCAACAGTCCAGCTGTGCCTGGCCGGTCCGAGGGAGGTGCCATCACACGGCACCCGATGGCTCCCTCCTTCCCTTCCTCACTCCAGTATATACAGTTCAGCTGCAGAAAGAAACAGTGGCACCGATCGACGACCACCAGCCGCCATCAGGACCTGAGAACTGGCGTGAGACGGTGGTAGGATGACACACTGACCTGACCTGACCTTTGACCATTATGGGTCGGGTCAATGGCTCTGTCACCATTCCGACTAATAGGTCTTAGAATTTCCAAAGTCCAACGAGTTCCGACTTGACAGCAAGGACTGGCTGGCCATTAGGAACTCGTGAACAGGTCGGTGTGACGTCTGTTTCTTTCCCTACTCCGCTAAGCTTTGGAACTCTTGACCTCATGTCTTACCTAACACCTACCACCTGAACTCTTCTCAAAAGGAAGTATTCCCCACTTCCTTCAAGAACTCTAAACATTCATTCTTGCGTCCTCCTCCACCACACTGGACATTGCAGGTCATAACCAGACCAGGAGAGTGGAGTCTGCGGAGAAACAGACAACGAAGGAAAAAAACCTGCTCATCCGCCTACACTCTAAGGAAACTACATGCCCAGTTTAAGTTATTCATGTTAAATCATATTTCCATATATATATATATCTTTCTTTTCTTTTCTTTTATACTATTCGCCATTTCCCGCGTTAGCGAGGTAGCATTAAGAACAGAGGACTGGGCCTTTGAGGGAATACCCTCACCTGGCCCAATTCTCTGTTCCTTCTTTTGGAAAAAAAAAAAAAAAAAAAAAAAAAAAAAAAAAACGAGAGGGGAGGATTTCCAGCCCCCCGCTCCCTCCCCTTTTAGTCGCCTTCTACGACACGCAGGGAATACGTGGGAAGTATTCTTAATCCCCTATCCCCAGGGATAATATATATATATATATATATATATATATATATATATATATATATATATATATATATATATAGAGAGAGAGAGAGAGAGAGAGAGAGAGAGAGAGAGAGAGAGCAATAATAATAATAATAATAAAATAAATGATAAAAAATTCGGCTGTGTATGTATTTGACCGCAGCAAAAGTCTCCTAGATTCCTTCATGGGCAGTACCAGGTCCCTTGTACCCTTGATGTACAGTACCGCACACACCTAGACCCCAAGTACCCGACAGAACAAGTACCATGTCCTCAGTACTCCTGGTACTTCCATACACTCAATACCATACCCCAGGTACACAAAGGGTACCTGCACCAGTGCTAACACACAGGTACGACCAGGTCAATACCCCACATCCAGTAACAATACAATACACTTAAGACGCCTATGAGTACTAGGCTAGTACCATACTACTCAAGTACCTACCTCCCACTAGGTACCTACAAGTAAACATCATCAACAAATGGCACAAAACCCTACTATATCTTTAGCAAGTACACGATGGCGTTCTTATGTACATCATCACTACATAACTAATGCACAGAACACACACACACACACACACACACACACAAACAAACAAACTGTTCAAGTAAGAGCTCCCTCGACACGAACACTACAGATAGCAAATTCTTAAGATGCTATCTTGATATGAAAATCATTTGGCAAATGCTGGATTTTGGTGCCTCTTATCAAAGAACATATTCTAATTTTCGTTTATCTATTTTCATCTACAACACTATGATGGAAGGAGACATGTACAGAATATTCATAAGACGCCAACACCTCAAACTACAGCTGTGAAAGGCCAAGACTGCTCAGCACAGTTTCCCCGGCTATATTCCGTAGAAAACGGAACATGGGAAAGGAGAAAACGCAGGAAAACGAGGAGGTACTATTAAATAAAAGTAATTCGTTCAGTCTTGGGGCGAGGGAGGAGAGATTACTACCCACACGCCACCTGCGTATCGCAAAAGACGACTCAGAGAGAGAGAGAGAGAGAGAGAGAGAGAGAGAGAGAGAGAGAGAGAGAGAGAGAGAGAGAGAGAGAGAGAGAGAGAGAGAGAGAGACAGAGAGAGAGAGAGAGAGAGAGAGAGAGAGAGAGAGAGAGAGAGAGCCGGGGGGGTCAGCGGATAATCCTCTCCTTATGTATTATTACTTTCTGAGAGTAAGAGTACAGCAGGGAGGACTGGTGATGGCGTGGGTGGCGTGGGAAATACATCAGGAGGAGGTCACCTTTAACCCCCCCCTCCCCCCCTCCAGGGCCAGGACCCAGCCGCTCCTGGGGGGAGAGGGGTTGGGTCTGGGGTGGGGATTGACCTAACATCGTCAACTTGCTATTTTCATCTCGTCTCCCCGCTCGTTCCCAGGCCCACCTCCCGAACACCACCGCCAGACTCGCTGGCGTATGGCACACATCTCAACGTGCACAGCCACCATTTATGTTCTCAAGTTACGAGAAGAACAACACCACCCAGGGACCAACCCAGAGAACAGTTCCTTCACTCATGCGGTGACCTGATGGTCTATGACCAGGTTATCTGCTGGAGGACAGTACATGGGAAGGACAGATAACACAAGACCTGATGGTCTATGACCAGGTTATCTGCTGGAGGACGGTGCATGGGAAGGACAGATAACACAAGACCTGATGGTCTATGACCAGGTTATCTGCTGGAGGACGGTGCATGGGAAGGACAGATAACACAAGACCTGATGGTCTATGACCAGGTTATCTGCTGGAGGACGGTGCATGGGAAGGACAGATAACACAAGACCTGATGGTCTATGACCAGGTTATCTGCTGGAGGACAGTACATGGGAAGGACAGATAACACAAGACCTGATGGTCTATGACCAGGTTATCTGCTGGAGGACAGTACATGGGAAGGACAGATAACACAAGACCTGATGGTCTATGACCAGGTTATCTGCTGGAGGACAGTACATGGGAAGGACAGATAACACAAGACCTGATGGTCTATGACCAGGTTATCTGCTGGAGGACGGTGCATGGGAAGGACAGATAACACAAGATCTGATGGTCTATGGCCAGGTTATCTGCTGGAGGACAGTACATGGGAAGGACAGATAACACAAGACCTGATGGTCTATGACCAGGTTATCTGCTGGAGGACAGTACATGGGAAGGACAGATAACACAAGACCTGATGGTCTATGACCAGGTTATCTGCTGGAGGACAGTACATGGGAAGGACAGATAACACAAGACCTGATGGTCTATGACCAGGTTATCTGCTGGAGGACAGTACATGGGAAGGTCAGATAACACAAGACCTGATGGTCTATGACCAGGTTATCTGCTGGAGGACAGTACATGGGAAGGACAGATAACACAAGACCTGATGGTCTATGACCAGGTTATCTGCTGGAGGACAGTACATGGGAAGGACAGATAACACAAGACCTGATGGTCTATTACCAGGTTATCTGCTGGAGGACAGTACATGGGAAGGACAGATAACACAAGACCTGATATTCTATGACCAGGTTATCTGCTGGAGGACAGTACATGGGAAGGACAGACAACACAAGACCTGATGGTCTATTACCAGGTTATCTGCTGGAGGACAGTACATGGGAAGGACAGATAACACAAGACCTGATATTCTATGACCAGGTTATCTGCTGGAGGACAGTACATGGGAAGGACAGATAACACAAGACCTGATGGTCTATTACCAGGTTATCTGCTGGAGGACAGTACATGGGAAGGACAGATAACACAAGACCTGATGGTCTATGACCAGGTTATCTGCTGGAGGACAGTACGTGAGGACAGACAACACAGGAAAGGAAAGAAGCAATAACTATATGAGAGGAACTCAACACAAGACACCAAGACTATTTTTCAAGTTCACATCACAGCTGTCGTCTTGCGTAAATTCCTCAACCTCCTTCCTTAAAAAAAAGGCACGACATACAGTCCTTCACTCCAGCCCTTACATGTAGTCCTGCCAGTGGAGTTACATGAAAGAACCACACTTGCAATCCACATTTTCCCACCTATACACCCGGCCCAAGGCTTAACAGACAGTATCTATTCAGTCTCGGTTTTCGTGCATTATGCTTTAACAGTAAGACACACTAAAGAGCTGGGCTTATTCGACCCACGAAATTGCCACGTGAAAAGATGACATAAGGTTTGTACCAACACGTCCCCACGTACAGCAGCAGGCAGCACGTGTTGGTGCACATGTCCCCACGTACAGCAGCAGGCTGCACGTGTTGGTGCACATGTCACCACGTGCAGCAGCAGGCTGCACGTGGTGGTGCACACGTCCCCACATACAGCAGCAGGCTGCACGCGTTGGTGAACACGTCCCCACGTACAGCAGCAGGCTGCACGTGTTGGTGCACACGTCCCCACGTACAGCAGCAGGCAGCACGTGTTGGTGCACAAGTGCCCACGTACAGCAGCAGGCTGCGCGTGTTGGTGCACACGTCTCCAAATACAGCAGCAGGCTGCACGTGTTGGTGCACACGTCCTCACGTACAGCAGCCAGTAGTAACATGCAATATTGCGATGCTCGTGGGGACTTGGTCCACTGAAGACGATAGTACGGCCCTTGGAGCACGACCGTGCGCCCCCTTCCGTGTGCTGGCGTGACCTGTGAACCTGACCCCCTCACGTGTACCACAGAGAATAAAGCGAAGGTAAACGCTCTGCCTGGCGATTTCGGCCGGATCACAGCCCGGGCGAAACTTTAAGCAAGAACACTTTGTAACAATGAACGGAGAAATATGAAAATTCCTATATGATACAAAAAAATCTATAAAAATCTATGTCTACTGTTCTCCTTCCTCTTTGCTTTATCTCTTTTTGAGATCCTTCACCAAACTAGGGTCTCTCGCTACCCCATCTAACCCCAAGCCCTGCCTTACCATCCCCCCCCCTTTTTTCCTCTTTCTTAACCCTCACTCCCTCCTCCCCTCACTCACTCCCTCCTCCCCTGACCCACGTCGTGTGCTCTGACGTGTCCAGGTTAACCAACCTTCTCTTACTCTCACTTGGCCCATTCCTCGTCCGGCCAGCACCTACACTGCATCCTGCGCCTTTCCCATGTCCTTGCCCCTCCTGCCCATGATCTTATCTCCCCTTCCCCGAGGACCTCATTAGCCTCATGGCATCCCATGGGCACCGTTGCCACAGGATCAGCTTCAGGTGGCAGTCAGGAGTGCCTGGCACCTGGTATATGGCACTCCTCCGGCACCGACTGTAATGGTACACCCGCAGTTCGCAGCCTTCGTCCATAGCTGTCTGGTTCCTGCCACAATCACCCAGTGGGAGTTTCCAACCTGGGCCAGACAGGGAGGGAGTTCTACACTCCCCGTCTCTTGAACGCTCTCTCTACTGTCCTACGAGTTTTTCTTTTCTTTAAATGCCGTCTACATCGACAGTTCCTGTCCGTCTGTTCATTCCACTCATCCACAACTCTGGTTCTATACGAAGTTCTTGTTATCTTTCCAGTAATGTTTCCCTGAACTTCACGTTGCGTCCTCGCCAGGAACATGTCGCTGCTGATATCATCACACTGGCTTACGAATCCGTAGGTCGCTATCAAGTCGCCACTTACTCTTCTCTCATCCGTGAAGGACAACTTGAAGGTTGTGATTAAGACTCGTGCCTCCGTGTAATGAGCATGTGTTGACATTTTCTACAGTTATCTCCATTAAAACATCACAACCTTTTCGCTTCCTAAATCTTACAGTCTCGTCCCTTCCTTCCTTCCTCCTTCCTCTACAACTCTATCTTTCAATCAATATAAGAATAATACAGCCTACAGTACACAAGAGCCATACCTTTTTCGCTCTGGTACACACACACACACTCGTACTGCAATACTTGCATCACGGGGCAGACTGGCCCAGAGCCCGGGTATGTAGAATGCAGACACCCCGCAGCTCGGCAGAAGTTCCCTCTTGCTCCTCCCTTACCAGCTGTGGTACTTACCTGCAAGTGAAAGAAAAAATTGTATTAAAATAAGTTAAAGGTCGGATAGGTGGCTATTTTATACGGGACGGTAGGGCCAAATGAATGCCGTAGTCACGTCCAAAACACACACACAC
This sequence comes from Panulirus ornatus, assembly GCF_036320965.1. NCBI lineage: Eukaryota > Metazoa > Arthropoda > Malacostraca > Decapoda > Palinuridae > Panulirus > Panulirus ornatus. Next base: position 24,393,571 of record NC_092282.1, read on the forward strand.
ACACATTAAAGCCATTTACCCAAATTATCGACCAACCCCTTGGGGAGGATGAACAGCTGGGTTGACTGTGGACCGACTGCCGCAGCAACCAGGATTCGAACCTGTGCCATGCTCGACGACCGTGGGCGGGCGGCCCGTAAATGCGTCACGGCCAGGACCGTTAACCACCACACCACGGGAGTCCACAAATATATAAACATACGATGTGTATACATGAAAATGTCTACATGATTACGACCTTCCCTCTCATATCTTCACAATCAAAATGTCTACATATTATGAACATTTCTTACCGGAGAAATTACAGTTACATCTTAGAATCAACAATGAAAATTAACATTGGGTTCTCAATATTCACACAACGCCCGGGGACACAGCACTCCTGTAGCTCCGAGATGGCACGGCTTTACCTCAGCCTCAAGCCAGGCTTACCCCAACGTCACAATCCACTGTGTCCGAATATTCGCTGCCCATTCGTAAAAGAGAAAAAATATATCATTACATAATTTTTCCAATCTATAATCCAGTTGCTTGTTACCCGAGTCTCAATGACGATGCAGCTCCATCAGGTAGCTGTCTCAGTGGTGCTGGACTCTTCGTGTTCAGTGTGTCCTGCATGACACTCGAATGTCCGTTGTTAACAACCCATCTTCTCCATCAAAAGAATTAATGCATATATATATATATATATATATATATATATATATATATATATATATATATATATATATATATATATATATATATCAGGCCGACAATGCTTGTTGAAAATCCCGTCCGTTAGAATGCCACTGCTTGCCCACTACACACATCACCTCGCCAAGCATTACTGAGCACAATATTTTCCAACAGCCACCGTCCATATAAATCCTTCAAGCTAGGGAGTTAAAACCCAGGAAAAACAGGAGGTACAAATGCAACTACAAGCTACGCATGGTAGTCTGTCATCCCGCTATGCTTCTTTACGTAACAGTGAACGGATATGAGCATATTAGGCCACTGTTCACTTGTTCCTGTAGTTACTACGCTAAAGCCGTGTGTGTGTGTGTGTGTGTGTGTGTGTGTGTGTGTGTGTGTGTGTGTGTGTGTGTGTGCATGTATACGTATATACAACGTGCACTGTTCAATAATGGGGAAAATCGCGTCATCCCCTTCATCTGGTATAAGACCACACAACAGAAGGTAAAATCCAACACACATCACACTCCCGAACATACAATGAACTGGAGGATTCTAGGCACACACCAATAATCGATAAACCTTTCAAGAAACTACATCATGTCTTCTGTCATGGTTTTTTTTTTTCTTTACAGCATTAAATTGTTTTTCCAGCTTGAGCGATGCGGTGTCACGAAGTCACGAACAATGGCCTCGTTTGCACACACACCCGGATCGTCAGATGTCGTGGATCACGTGTTGAACGAAGCAATTTGTGAGTCTCAATATGTAACAAAACGCACTGTTGACGTCAATAATACACAGGTAACAAAATCTTTATCTAAAGGTTATTATATTGGCCTTATTTTGCCGACACATTACGATCAACATCTTTAAAGTTCGTATCGTCAAGTTCAGGGTCGTACCGTCGTGCTCAAGGGTCGTACCGTCGTGCTCGAAGGTCGTACCGTCGTGTTCAAGGGTCGTACCGTCGTGTTCAAGGGTCGTACCGTCGTGTTGCCACGCTTAGGACGTAACCAACCGACTGTCCAAGACAACACAGGATCTTAAAGAAAAAAGAAATCCAAACCGAACGAGAGAACCACAAACACCCAGACCAGCCCACCCAACACCTCTCATACTACCCATCCCACCACACCACAAACACACAAGGATTCGAACCCAACGAGAGCAGAAGAGCTTCTCACCCTCCCAAAGGACCACTAAACTCTCCTAGGAGGGCATCCCTGGACACACTGTAGTCTTCCACCCCCCCTCCCAAGGGATCGATCTTTCCAGTGTTGCCTGGAATGGAATTTCCCCCCTCAGACCTAAGACACCTCCCCCGGCCGGCCCTGAGACCCGCCGACAGAGCCGGGCACGCTGCTGGCTCCTGCATCCCTTCCTGCATTGCAGGTCAGGAGAGCATTCAAACACTGCAAGGCCAGCCACGAGGTTCCTCCAACGCTGCAGGTAATACGTTTTCTCCAACACGGCAGGCCTTAAGTTTTCTCCAACACTGCAGGTACTAAGTTTTCTCCTACACTGGAGGTACTAAGTTTTCTCCTACACTGCAGGCATTAAATTTTCTCCGACACTGCAGGTACTAAGTTTTCTCCAACACTGCAGGTACTAAGTTTTCCCCTACACTGGAGGTACTTCCCCTACACTGGAGGTACTAAGTTTTCTCCTACACTGCAGGCATTAAATTTTCTCCGACACTGCAGGTACTAAGTTTTCTCCAACACTGCAGGTACTAAGTTTTCCCCTACACTGGAGGTACTTCCCCTACACTGGAGGTACTAAGTTTTCTCCTACACTGCAGGCCTTAAGTTTTCTCTAACACTGCAGATACTAAGACCACTCTAACACTGCAGGTCCTACGACCCCTCCAACACTGCAGGTCCTACGACCCCTCCAACACTGCAGGTCCTACGACCCCTCCATACAGAAGACGGTCACCTTAACATCGTTGTCCCAATTCCTGTATCTGATGGCGTGACCTCTGACCTGACCCTCAGGGGGTCAGGTCAGAGATCTCACTATCAGGAACACGGGTCGTAACGTCGTCGTGGTCAAAGGGGGGGAGGGGGTCGTTCCGGCGTCGTGCTCAAGGGTCGTATGCTGTCGTCAAGCCGGATGATGAAGTGTGGGCAACACCTCTTGAAGGTGAGCCCCGCTGGCTGGCACAGTGCCAAGCTAGGTCAGGAGGTGCATGAAACGGCGGCACTCTCATCCCCCGCCCGCCCGCATGCGACGCCCGACCCGCACACCCACTTTAAATCTAACGGCCGATAACGGTTTCCGCCGCAAGGCTCAGCCAACCAAGCCGCCAGCCAGCCAGTCGGACGTGTGTGTGTGTGTGTGTGTGTGTGTGTGTGTGTGTGTGTGTACCCCCGCCCCCTTAACCTTGACACTTTGTTCTTCATGAGTTACGAGTCCAGTAACTCAATGGTAACGCCTGGTAACAACAGATCCTGTGCAAGGCCAGTAACTCAACGGTAACGCCTGGTAACAACAGATCCTGTGCAAAGCCAGTAACTCAACGGTAACGCCTGGTAACAACAGATCCTGTGCAAGGCCAGTAACTCAACCATAACGCCAGGTAACAACAGATCCTGTGCAAGGCCAGTAACTCAACGGTAACGCCTGGTAACAACAGATCCTGTGCAAGGCCAGTAACTCAACGGTAACGCCTGGTAACAACAGATCCTGTGCAAGGCCAGTAACTCAACGGTAACGCCTGGTAACACATCCTGTGCACGACTAGTTACCCCTGGTAACAACAGATCCCACACATGACCATTTACGTACGTTCGAATACGACCCTTTAGCGTCACCTTAAGCACGACGGTATGACCCTTGTGTGAGATATGGCTTGACCTCTGACCTGAAACCTTACGGGTCAGGTCAGAGGCACAGGGATCATACCGTACCTAAGGGTCGTGCCGTCGTGCTCAAGGGGTACATCAAACACGAAGGACATTTCTATATCATAAAAGCAGGACATTTTCACAGGGTATTTTGTGGTCCATGTCATGAATGCTGAAGTTAGTCCAAAAACGCTCAGTAGAAAAGAAAACGGAAACTAATATTACAGGTCTCTTATCTTTTCACCTCCTCTTGTTTTCTTTCAACGTGAATCGAAACATCCCACAAACCTGTCTTTAAAGTTTGATGCAACACAGAAGACAAAGCTTAAGCTGACTCCTCTTTGCATACTCATACATACAGCTGAATTTGCTGTATTCAGGTGAGAACAAATGATGCAGTTTTTAGATTATATTTTTAACGGCGAACAAAAGCGGAGAAAAGCTATATATGTAAATTCTCTTACAAAAATAAATCTCGCAATTCCATGTTCCACGAAGGACTATCAACAGCTAAGTCTAACTGTTTCTTCTTTTTCCTCCAAAAATGCTGAACTTAATTAAGAGTTTCTGCAACGAATAATATACAGTCCCCCACTTTTTTTGAGTACCTTTCGAGGCAGCCAGAAATTAAAAGTTCTACAGAGAGTGGAAGTTTATGCAATCCTGTACATCTGACAAAATATTTGTCTTTTTTATGTTGTAGGTTCCAGTGATGGGAATAACACTACTCTGAGGCCAAGCTTTAAAGATATATATATAAAGCTAACTAAGACAGGAGAGTGCTGAGAGGGAAGATAAAAATAATCAAGTTTGTTGAGAGGGGAGACAAAAATAATGAAGTTTTAAAGAAAATGGAAAACGTGTTTAAAGGGTCAGGTGGTAGGTGTTAGGGAAAACATGAACAGGTAGTGAGTTCTAACAACTATCTGACAGTTATCTGACGTATTTTCCTGTTGACCTGCAAATCAATTTGATTAGAATTTGACAAGTGCTAAGTGTCAGACCTTTCAATGGTTTCCCTTGACCACTTCTTTTGCTTTGGTTCAGCCCAATGACAGCATGTCTCCCCCTCTATAGAACAGTGCTCCAATTTGGTCTATCCAATGAATGCCTCACACCCTCCAGAACGTTCAGGCCACGAGCACATAAGCATAGTTCACTCCAACCGTCCATCTCCACCTTCGTTTTCCCCTCCTTCTTACTTCCTCCATTTCTGCCATGTAGATCCTCTTTGTCAGTCTTTCCTCACTCATCCTCTCTATACGGCAAAACTGCCACTGCATAACCTGGTTACCTCTCAATCATACTACGTTCACTACAGCACCTCGTTCTTACAGTCGATCATTATATGGTCAACCCTGCTCACACCATACACTGTCCTCCTCAAACATTTCATTTCCAACATATTCGCCTTCTTCCATACTTCAGCATTTGGAGTCCATGACTTACATGCATACAGCAGCGTCGGGACCACTATACATATCAACTACACCCGCGTTTACCCTAGACTACAGTTACCTCTCTTCCTACATACTCCTCAGTGCACCCATGATCTCCGCCCCCTTACCCACCCTATGGTTTGCTTCACCTTCCATCCGCTGCCATTTCCACTCTCAGTTGCCTAAAGCACTCCACTGTCTGCAGGCTCTTTACCCTCGAACTTGCACCCAAACTATCGCCACTCCCACTATACCTAATTACCTCTCTCTTATTCGCACCAACTATGAACTTTCTCCTTTCACACACTCTCCTAAACTCTGTCGCCAACTTCTGGAGTTTCTCCACTCTGTTACTGAAGGAGTTTCACCTGTAAACATCAAATGACACTTTCCAGCTCACCTCCCCCACCCTAAGCATATTATACACCCACCCCCCTCTCCCCGGGAACCCCCGCATATACTCCCCCACCACTCCGTCTATGAAAAGATTAAGTAGCCATTCCACACCCTTGATGCACACCCACCTTTACTCAAACTACTCCTCATCCTCCTCTTTTACTTGCACACAGACACACACACACACACACACACACACACTATTCTCTCAATAATAATAAAAAAAGATTCCACACTGCATCTAGCAGCTTTCCTCCCACACAATACGTTCGTAATACGTTGTGCGCGGCATCTCTATCAACTCTATAGTACGCTTCTCTAGGTCCATAAGCTGCACTTTCAATCCCCCCTCCCCTCCCCATCTCTCTCTCGACGTGTTTCCACACAACTTTTCCAAAGCAAACGCCTGATCCACAGTTTCTCTCGCAATCATTCCAGAGGCTACACTGTCCCTCCCTAATCTTGATGCTGTGTGCATGTCTCCACCCCTCTATCCATCCCCACTCTCCCAGACATCTCCCCAGACGTACCTAATAAATTCACACTTCTGTAATTTGAATAATCAATTTCGTCCCTCTTGCCTCTATGTAAAGACGCTATACAGGCATTCTTCTGGTCCCCAGGTCACCTCACCTTAAGCCATAAGGACACAGAGAAGATTGACCAACTAATATCACCGTCACCCGCTTTCTTGAGGAGCCCAAGTGCAATGTCATCCGCTCCTGTAGCTTTGACACACTGGATCCTACACAAACCTTTCACCTCCCCCTCCTCTTCTCGTGTCAACAAACCACTTGCCATGACTCTCACTCCGCACACCACCACACCATCCCAAACACCCTACATCTGCCAGCCTATCACATAGCACATTCAACAGTCCTTCTATCTTTTTTTTTTTTTACTTCTTTTTGCCTACTCCCACTTCCACATCTGCTCCCCTCACATGTGTGTAATCTCTTGTACTATACTGGGAGGGAATTCTACACTCGTGGGGCCCCATCTTTCGAACATTCCCCACTATCACACTAATCTTTCAATCTCTGCATGGTGTTTGCATTTACCATATCCTCATTCAATTTATTCCAGTCATCCGCTACTCTTAAACTATAAAAGTTCTTCAAATCATTCTTACGTCTCTTGTTATATATCAGGTTACATCCTCTGATTGTTCTATCCCTACATATGTCGAAGAACTGTTCACTCTCTACCTCATCATGTTACAAAAAACTGTAATCAGGTCTTTCCACAATCTCCTCCCTTCCGTGGTAAGCAAATTCAAGGCCTCTTGCCTTTCCCTGTAACTCAGCCCTCCTATTCTGGCATCATCTTCGTCGCCCTCCTCCGGACCTTCTCTATCAGCTCTTTGTGCTTCTTTACGTGCGGTGACCAAGCTTGAGAAACATAGCCCTGAACTCGAGCAGGATAAGGACAGCTTACTGAACGTCTCCCTAAACATAAACGTGAATGCTACAGTGGCATATGCCAGCAAGGCAGGTGGTCCCATTAACTACATCAGAGTCGGGCTCTGGCGACGAGGGACAGGTCGGGGACGATGTGGAAGCTGTGTGTGTGTGTGTGTGTGTGTGTGTGTGTGTGAAGTTGTGAGGGGAAAGGGGGGTGACCTCAGGCTGGGAGTGGTGGTGGAGAGGAGGGAGCAGGGAGGTGAGAGTGGGACTAGCCAGTAGTACCAGCGGTGCGGGAGCGAGTGTGAGGTAGTGGGAGCATGTGGTAGCGACAGTGCGGGTGGCGGAGGCAGGGATGCGCACCTGACGTCATCAATCGATGTTGCACATACGGACGGACGGACGGATGGACGTACGGACGGACGGGGCTGCCTGCTCCAATCTACACCTTCCCCGCCTGACCTAACAACACACAACTACGTAACAAGGTGGAGACGAGGGAAATCGCCCTGGGGTCCCCTCTCTACACCACCAGCTCGAAGGAGGCGTTCATCACACACCGGTCCTCTTGACTCTCTCCAAGCACCACCAGCACCTCATCCCACGGGTCACGAAGAAGCCACTGCACCACTCTCGCCACCCTCACCTCCTCCTGACGCAGATCCCCCGTTCCTGTGTGTCTAGGCCAATCTACATTTCTTAATTCGTCTACAAACTTTAATTTTTCTTTTGTTTCTATGTACATTGTTCAGGAGGATGTAAACTGTCATACCCAGTTTCCTTCACTACAGTTTGTAAGGATCACTGAACAGTGTACACTGTTCTGATGGCTATACTTGCAGTGTTACGATCAGTTCAGTATAGATAAGTTTCTGAAATCACCATATATATATATATATATATATATATATATATATATATATATATATATATATATATATATATATATGCTACATAGGTAACAGTGGACTCTGGCGCTGCAGTCTAACTAACTGTGGAATATAATTAATTTCCTTTGAAATGGCGGCAGTAGAGGATAAATCACAACTGGCCGGGGGGCGACCCACCCTCCGTTTTCATTCCTGGATAATCAACTGGTTGACAACATGATCTCTGTAGGATCAGGAGAGAAAATGGGGATGCTTAACTCAGACGTAAAAAATCCAGAACAAAACCTCACCTAAACTCCTCCTAGTAACCAATATCTTGTAAGTTATTTACGATGTTACTTGAAAACTGTGAGCCGTTTTCCCCGCATGTTTTATTTACGCTGCTTGGAGGTTTAGTTCGCTGAGTGTTTTGGCTTCCAGCACCAGGCGGCAAACACTTCCAGCGATCATACCAAACACACACAGCGAACACATCTCCCAGCGACTTGCTGTAAACACGGGACCAAAACAATCACATATTTGTTTCAAGTAACAAAGAAAATATGGTAAAATTTTGTCGCTTATGCTCACACTGCGTTTTATTTTCTTCTCATCTCTCTCACGTGTACTAAAATTAAACAATATACTACTTTTAATCTCAAATATTAATATTAGCGAAGTTCCTCTGCAAACTTTCCAGTTTTCTTTCACACGAAATCGCTTCCCGTTTTCGTTAGTTTAGGAAGCCACTTGGCGCAGTTTATGGAGGTGCTTCTGGCAAGGCCTCAAATTGTGTGTGACGTACTACACGTGATGCGTGACGCAATCACTACTACACGTAACGTGTGACGCAATCATTACTACACCTAACGTGTGACGCAATCATTACTACATCTAACGTGTGACGCAATCATCACTACACCTACCGTGTGACGCAATCACGGCAAGGGGGACGCAAGACAGACAAAATCTCTTGATGGCCTGATGGTCCAGAGTCCTGAGGCTAACGTAAGGCATGACGACCATTGTGACGCACACAACCGAATGTAAATCTAACACCACACAAATTGATATCAGCAATGCTGCCAATGTCGGGTCGTACAGCGGTTATGTGACATCCAACTACGACCGTAAATCATGTGATAAAAGATCCACTTGTGGCTGTAAATCATGTGACATCGACCTAAAACTGTAAATCATGTGACATCGACCTAAAACTGTAAATCATGTGATGAAAGATCCACTTGTGATTGTAAATCATGTGACATCGACCTAAAACTGTAAATCATGTGATGAAAGATCAACTTGTGATTGTAAATCATGTGACATCGACCTAAAACTGTAAATTCATGTGACATCGACCTAAAACTGTAAATCAATGTGATGAAGATCCACTTGTGATTGTAAATCATGTGACATCGACCTAAACTGTAAATCATGTGACATCGACCTAAACTGTAAATCATGTGATGAAAGATCCACTTGTGATTGTAAATCATGTGACATCGACCTAAAACTGTAAATCATGTGATAAAAGATCCACTTGTGATTGTAAATCATGTGACATCGACCTAAAACTGTAAATCATGTGACATCGACCTAAAACTGTAAATCATGTGATGAAAGATCCACTTGTGATTGTAAATCATGTGACATCGACCTAAAACTGTAAATCATGTGATAAAAGATCCACTTGTGATTGTAAATCATGTGACATCGACCTAAAACTGTAAATCATGTGATGAAAGATCAACTTGTGATTGTAAATCATGTGACATCGACCTAAAACTGTAAATCATGTGACATCGACCTAAAACTGTAAATCATGTGATGAAAGATCCACTTGTGATTGTAAATCATGTGACATCGACCTAAAACTGTAAATCATGTGATAAAAGATCCACTTGTGATTGTAAATCATGTGACATCGACCTAAAACTGTAAATCATGTGATGAAAGATCCACTTGTGATTGTAAATCATGTGACATCGACCTAAAACTGTAAATCATGTGACATCGACCTAAAACTGTAAATCATGTGATGAAAGATCCACTTGTGATTGTAAATCATGTGACATCGACCTAAAACTGTAAATCATGTGATAAAAGATCCACTTGTGATTGTAAATCATGTGACATCGACCTAAAACTGTAAATCATGTGATGAAAGATCAACTTGTGATTGTAAATCATGTGACATCGACCTAAAACTGTAAATCATGTGACATCGACCTAAAACTGTAAATCATGTGATGAAAGATCCACTTGTGATTGTAAATCATGTGACATCGACCTAAAACTGTAAATCATGTGACATCGACCTAAAACTGTAAATCATGTGATGAAAGATCCACTTGTGATTGTAAATCATGTGACATCGACCTAAAACTGTAAATCATGTGATAAAAGATCCACTTGTGATTGTAAATCATGTGACATCGACCTAAAACTGTAAATCATGTGACATCGACCTAAAACTGTAAATCATGTGATAAAAGATCCACTTGTGATTGTAAATCATGTGACATCGACCTCAAACCGCATCTATATCATGTGTTTTCATCGACTACTCACTGTAAATCATGTGTTATCATCGCCTAATAACTGTAAATCAAGCGACAGATTGACTTACAACTGTAAATGACAGTAGTAACTGTATACACTTGTAAACCTTATTGGAACAGACTGGAACCAGAATTCTGGACTTGGTGACAACGCTCTGGGTGAGACTGGAACACAACTTCCAGACTGGGTGAGACTGGAACACAACTTCCAGACTGGGTGAGACTGGAACACGACTTCCAGACTGGGTGGGACTGGAACACGACTTCCAGACTGGGTGAGACTGGAACACGACTTCCAGACTGGGTGGGACTGGAACACGACTTCCAGACTGGGTGAGACTGGAACACGACTTCCAGACTGGGTGGGACTGGAACACGACTTCCAGACTGGGTGAGACTGGAACACGACTTCCAGACTGGGTGAGACTGGAACACGACTTCCAGACTGGGTGGGACTGGAACACGACTTCCAGACTGGGTGGGACTGGAACACGACTTCCAGACTGGGTGGGACTGGAACACGACTTCCAGACTGGGTGGGACTGGAACACGACTTCCAGACTGGGTGGGACTGGAACACGACTTCCAGGACTGGGTGGGACTGGAACACGACTTCCAGACTGGGTGGGACTGGAACACGACTTCCAGGACTGGGTGGGACTGGAACACGACTTCCAACTGGGTGGGACTGGAACACGACTTCCAGACTGGGTGAGACTGGAACACAACTTCCAGACTGGGTGAGACTGGAACACAACTTCCAGACTGGGTGAGACTGGAACACAACTTCCAGACTGGGTGAGACTGGAACACAACTTCCAGACTGGGTGAGACTGGAACACAACTTCCAGACTGGGTGAGACTGGAACACAACTTCCAGACTGGGTGGGACTGGAACACGACTTCCAGGACTGGGTGGGACTGGAACACGACTTCCAGACTGGGTGAGACTGGAACACAACTTCCAGACTGGGTGAGACTGGAACACGACTTCCAGACTGGGTGAGACTGGAACACAACTTCCAGACTGGGTGAGACTGGAACACGACTTCCAGACTGGGTGAGACTGGAACACGACTTCCAGACTGGTGAGACTGGAACACAACTTCCAGACTGGGTGAGACTGGAACACAACTTCCAGACTGGGTGAGACTGGAACACGACTTCCAGACTGGTGAGACTGGAACACAACTTCCAGACTGGGTGAGACTGGAACACAACTTCCAGACTGGGTGAGACTGGAACACGACTTCCAGACTGGGTGAGACTGGAACACGACTTCCAGACTGGGTGGGACTGGAACACGACTTCCAGACTGGGTGAGACTGGAACACAACTTCCAGACTGGGTGAGACTGGAACACAACTTCCAGACTGGGTGAGACTGGAACACAACTTCCAGACTGGGTGAGACTGGAACACGACTTCCAACTGGGTGGGACTGGAACACGACTTCCAACTGGGTGGGACTGGAACACGACTTCCAGACTGGGTGGGACTGGAACACGACTTCCAGACTGGGTGAGACTGGAACACGACTTCCAGGACTGGGTGGGACTGGAACACGACTTCCAACTGGGTGGGACTGGAACACGACTTCCAACTGGGTGGGACTGGAACACGACTTCCAGACTGGGTGGGACTGGAACACGACTTCCAGACTGGGTGGGACTGGAACACGACTTCCAACTGGGTGGGACTGGAACACGACTTCCAGGACTGGGTGGGACTGGAACACGACTTCCAGACTGGGTGAGACTGGAACACAACTTCCAGACTGGGTGAGACTGGAACACAACTTCCAGACTGGGTGAGACTGGAACACGACTTCCAGACTGGGTGAGACTGGAACACGACTTCCAGACTGGGTGAGACTGGAACACGACTTCCAGACTGGGTGAGGGCTGGGAAAACGAAATTCCAGACTGGGTGGGACTGGAACACACTTCCAGACTGGGTGAGACTGGAAACACGACTTCCAGACTGGGTGGGACTGGAACACGACTTCCAGACTGGGTGGGGACTGGAACACGACTTCCAGACTGGGTGAGACTGGAACACGACTTCCAGACTGGGTGGGACTGGAACACGACTTCCAGACTGGGTGGGACTGGAACACGACTTCCAGACTGGGTGGCGGTCTTCGGGGACTGGACAACAGTGGGCAGGGCCGGCAGGGGTGGGTGACTCACGGCCACCGTGGGTTGAGGTGGCTGGCCAGACACCCTTCAAGTGCCGGCCAGCCAGCCACAGCCACACACACACACACAGGGCAGAGAGGAACTTTTGAATGCTGGCAGCAATCAGAAGTTTAAAAAGTTCAAGAGATGGTGCCCCCACGAGTGTACAACTCCTTCCCCGTACAGTACAAGAGATGGAGCCCCACCAGTGTAGAACTCCCTCCTCGTACAGTACAAGAGATGGAGCCCCACCAGTGTAGAACTCCCTCCTCGTACAGTACAAGAGATGGAGCCCCACCAGTGTAGAACTCCCTCCCCGTACAGCACAAGAGATGGAGCCCCACCAGTGTAGAACTCCCTCCTCGTACAGTACAAGAGATGGAGCCCCACCAGTGTAGAACTCCCTCCCCGTACAGCACAAGAGATGGAGCCCCACCAGTGTAGAACTCCCTCCCCGTACAGTACAAGAGATGGGACCCCATGAATGTAGAACTCCCTCCCCGTGTGGTATAAGTAGTCATATATGCACCACACGAGTCAGCATGGGTCAGTCCGGGATCTGTTACGTATAAATTCAAATTCTGAGCGTGGTAGTCGGCCCACACCCAACCCAGGTGTACACCCTCCCCTTGGGGCTAGTCGGAAAGTGGATACCTGGTTTAAGCTGGTGTGTGTGTGTGTGTGTGTGTGTGTGATTGTGTGTGTCTATATATATACACATAGGAGTAAAGACATGGTACATATATTCAGAATTAAGAGACGGGGCAACAAGAAAGTAAACTCTCTGTAACACACATGATCCTTGAGCATGAAGGTACGACCCTTGAGCACGACGGTACGACCCTTGAGCACGACGGTGCGACCCTTGAGCACGACGGTGCGACCCTTGAGCACGACGGTGAGACCCTTGAGCACGAAGGTACGGCCCTTGAGCACGATGGTAAGACCCTAAGGTCTGGCAGAAGGGCCTTTGAAATGGCCCTTCAGAACCAAACCAAAGGCCAAGCCATCGCAGCTTAGGGCTGTAGCGCAGTCCTTTAGGGTCGTCCCGAAATGGTTAAACAACAAACGTATGGCTAGCACGTAGGCAGACGACCCTGCAATCTGAGGGGGGGGGGGGGGGGGGGGGAGATAACGCTGGCTTACGAGGATACGAACCCTGGCCATAGAAAAAAAAATCTTCATGTTTTGGTTGAGGCAAACTCCGGTAGGCGATTGTCAATGGCTCAAACAGCAAGAGAAAATGAATTTTCACAACGGCGAAGCCTGGTTAAATGAGGTCATGTGGTCGCGATGGGGGGGAAGCCTTCCTCTCCACATCAGCGTGTGTCCACTGACCCTCTGACCTGGGGGTAAGAACGGGTCTGACTCGCCGTGGCTTTCGCGAATCAGGCACAGCGTCTGGTCGAGATGGGCAGAGCAGAGGTTCAGCCAAGTGACTGGGAATACTTACCCTCATCCTGTTCACGTCACCATGACCTTCTTGTTGAAGTGACACTGACCTCGGCATGACGATCGGGAGAGAGAGAGAGAGAGAGAGAGAGAGAGAGAGAGAGAGAGAGAGAGAGAGAGAGAGAGAGAGAGAGAGAGAATGTTGTTGTTATATCTAAAATCCGCCATGCCTTAAGCCTGGGACGGGTTCTTGTCGTCCTCAGACGGCCCTGAGCCGGGACTTGGGTCTTCAGACGACCCAAGCTGTGTCCCTGGTCATCAGGGATCTCCATGCCAAGGGAAAGTCCAGAGAGTCCCATCCAAACACGTCGGGTCTCTCACAACTTCATGGAACAACATGGACACAACCGTCGCTCCAACATGGACACAACCGTCGCTCCAACATGGACACAACCGTCGCTCCAACATGGACACAACCGTCGCTCCAACATGGACACAACCGTCCTTCCTCCTAAGCAATAAACAGGCCATGAAATCCGGTCTCCTGACCTACAAATTCCTCTGGGCTCTTCCTTCCTTCCTGCACTGTGGGCTACCACTGGATGCCGGGCGTGGACAGCACTGTCAAACATGAGTTTTCAAACCTCGCCCCCCTTTCCCACCCACCATTCAAGTCGGTTTACAGCCCCCTTTCGTCTAACCAAACGTCAAACAAGCAAAGTAGGGCAGGTCGACGACCCTATCTCTCGTGCCAACTTTATATATTTTTTTTTTTTGGGGGGGGGGAAGGGGGGGGGGGGTGGTCGTAATGGGATGCTTAACCCAATTTCACCAGAAACTGGATTAAAATAAGTTCTTATCTCCCCCTGGGTATGAGATGCAGACAGGAATACAGAGCGAGGAGATGGTCGGCGGGAAACTGGGAGGAACCACCTCAAAAATAACACTCGAGTTCGACAACTTTCAGATGACGGCACAGATGGTGGGCGAAGCTTTAGCATACAGTGGACGAAGTCGGTCTGCTGAGAAGGTCGTAGAGCAAGGTGAGGACATGTCATCAGTCTACACACCCTACTACAGTCGTGAATATTCTACATTTGGGACTACCGTCAAAATATTCTACAGAACGAACGGGAAAACATGATCGAATATGAAGATATAAGGCAGATGTCTACATCATAGAGGGTTATGGTATGTATATATATATATATATATATATATATATATATATATATATATATATATATATATATATATATATATATTTTTTTTTTTTCATACTATTCGCCATTTCCCGCGATAGCGAGGTAGCGTTAAGAACAGAGGACTGGGCCTTTCAGGGAATATCCTCACCTGGCCCTTTTCTCTGTTCCATCTTTTGGAAAATTAAAAAAAAAAAAAAACGAGAGGGGAGGATTTCCAGCCCCCCCGCTCCCTTCCCATTTAGTCGCCTTCTACGACACGCAGGGAATACGTGGGAAGTATTCCTTCTCCCCTATCCCCAGGGATATATATATATATATATATATATATATATATATATATATATATATATATATATATATATATATATATATATAAAACATCTATAGCTTTGTTCTCATAGGTTGTTCTTGCGAAGTTCATCGAAAAGGTGTAGAAATCTCTGGTCCTAGGACTTGCCTCCCTCACCCTCTTCACGGAGAGGATATTCCACAGGTCTTCAGTCTATGACCTCCCGACCTCCTGACCTTTCCAGCAGAGAGAGAAATAGCTCATCACTTCCTCAGCGTCAAGTGTCAAGAATTCCACACACCATCAGCGTCTGCCAACATAAAACACACACACACACACACACAGTTGAATTTTCACCAAGAAAAGATGGTACTATATATATATATATATATATATATATATATATATATATATATATTAGAGAAGCGGGTAAAGTGTTTCGCTGGGTCGGGGTAGCGCAGAGCGACGAAAGACCCGTGTGTGTGTGTGTGTGTGTGGTGTGTGTGTGTGTGTGTGTGGCGGGAGGCGCCTTCGTACACAAACAAACCGTATCTATTCCCTGCTGTGGCTGCGCTCCTTCCTGCACTGACCTACACTCACACCCCTCGTACACAGACCGAGGGTAGTACGAGGGTCTCGTACACAGACCGAGGGTAGTACGAGGGTCTCGTACACAGACCGAGGGTAGTACGAGGGTCTCGTACACAGACCGAGGGTAGTACGAGGGTCTCGTACACAGACCGAGGGCAGTATGAGGGTAGTACACACACGTTACAAATATAAGACTTTACGATTCCCACCCCACCCACCTCCACCAGAGGTCAATAATCATAACAATTACTTAAATGCAACTGGTGCCTGCTTTACTGAACACACACACACACACACACACACACACACACACACAAGAGCAACGCTGAAAATCCGCTGTAAAAAAAAAGGCAAAATTAATCTAAAATTCACCAAAAAAAAAAAAAATTACACACGCAGGGAATACGTGGGAAGTATTCTTTCTCCCTTATCCCCAGGGATATATATATATATATATATATATATATATATATATATATATATATATATATATATACACACACACGCTGAAAAATACTGAGTCCAACCTATTGGGGCGCACACTGCTGAAAACACATGACCTCCTTCTGATGTGCTCGTGTGACCTCGTTCACAACCCTGACAGGGCGACGAGTTGGCCTCGTTTACAACCCTGACAGGACGACGAGTTGGTCTCGTTTACAACCCTGACAGGGCGACGAGTTGGCCTCGTTTACAACCCTGACAGGACGACGAGTTGGTCTCGTTTACAACCCTGACAGGGCGATGGGCTGGCCTCGTTTACAACCCTGACAGGGCGATGAGTTGGCCTCGTTTACAACCCTGAGAAGGCGATGAGTTTGCATAGTTGGGTTTCATCATTATGTAACAACCCCTGAGCACGACGGTACAACCTTTGAACACGACGGTACGACTCACCGCAATGACGGTACAATCCACGAACACATAGGGGCACAACCCTTGAGCAAGAGGGTACAACCCGAGAGCACGGCGGTACGAGCACGATGTTACAACCAGACAGGACAGAAGTATGACCCTGGGTTATGATGGCCTGTCCTCGGACCCGACTCGAAGCTTCGCTGTACCACACTGGTCAACACTGGCAGTGAGGATGTGTGTGCGTGTGTGTGTGATGATGTATGGAGGCTGTGTGGACCTGATCCTGCTTACTGAACTGGCAATACAGTCATGATGACTGACAGACAGACAGACAGATAGTAAGATACATAGACAGACAGATAAATAGAAAGAGAGACAGACAGACGGATAGATAGATAGACAGACAGCAGATAAACAGAGACAGAGAGACAGACAGACGGATAGATAGATAGATCCGCACACAGATAGACAGACTGAAACACATAAACAAAAGTACTTGGAAATATATCCATGAATCTCATAGTATCGATATACATTACTTCAGATGAAAGATACGTTCAGTAAAATAATCACATCTCCAACTACAAGAATAATCACCTTCCATTTCAAATACAGACGTACATCATAAGACATCCACATGATTACCACTCTGTAATCACCTCTGCCTAGGGGAACAACGTCTACGTAATTAACCCATCTCTATTACCTACTGAGTGGGCTGTAAAGCAGAAAATACGTGTTTGTGATTCCCGCGAACACGTGTAAACAGAAATGAGCCAGCCAGTGTCTGTGTCACGAGCCACCACATGACAGGGTAAGAGCCTGTCTCTCTACCAACACAAAACGTTTCATGAACGTTTCTGAGTTACTTAAACGTTTCCTGTTGAACGTTTCTGAGCTACTTAAACGTTTCCTGTTGAACGTTTCTGAGCTAATTTAACGTTTCCTGCTGAAAGTTTCCGAGCTACTTAAACGTTTCCTGTTGAACGTTTCCTAGCTACTTAAACGTTTCCTATTGAACGTTTCCGAGATACTTAAACGTTTCCTGTTGAAGAACGTTTCTAAGTTACTTTAACGTTTCCTGTTGAACGTTTCTGAGCTACTTAAATGTTTCCTGTGACTTCACACGCATTCACTTCACAACGATTTGTGAGTCTTACACTAATCATGAACACGTGAAGGAAGTGTTCAGTAGTGTGGTGGTTATAACTACACTCAGACGGCCTTAACGACCCTGGTAGTTAACAAGCCTAAACCCCAGACATGCAACCAAATCACTGAGCCATTCTAATGTTAGAAAACAAAAAGCAGAGTTCTCACAACACTGCCTCTGCACGCTGAGTCTTTCATGTAGTTTTCTCACGAGCGGCTACACTCACACACACACACTCACACATAGAGGATCACACACTCATTAAGCCATTTACCACGACAGGGAGCCGTCGGGAGGATGCCCTTTGACCCGCCCTCCCTCCCAGAGGGTCAGGCTGTGGGCCAGACAGATCAATCAGCCGGGCAGTCGGTGCTACGGCCCGCCGGGGTGATGGCCGCCACATCACAGCGTCTCTCGATCAGGTGGGTGGGTGATGGCCGCCACACCACAGCGTCTCAGGATCAGGTGGGTGGGTGATGGCCGCCACACCACAGCGTCTCAGGATCAGCCAAATGTTCTCGCTGCATGATCGAGGTAACGCGTGAAGATCATGAGTTCACGTTTCTCATAAGGCTTCGAGGAAGGGGTGTTTACCCTCCGAGACGCAATCCATATTGCCAGTTGATCGTGGAGAGAGAGAGAGAGAGAGAGAGAGAGAGAGAGAGAGAGAGAGAGAGAGAGAGAGAGAGAGAGAGAGAGAGAGATATTATGAAGGCAAGTTACTTAAGGCCGAGGTGGTAGACTGGGGTGACACAAGACCTAACCTCACCTAACCTAACCTAACCTAACCTAACCTAACCTAACCTGATGTTGGCGGAGGGTACAGACTAAGTGATGAAGACCTGAGGGTGAAGGGAAGAAGAAGGGAGATGAAGGAAGGGGAGAAGAGGGGAGAGGCTGACAGGAAGAAGACACACGAGGTGTGTGGGCAGTGTGGTGAGGGACGGAGGAAGGCTGTTAAAATAGAATCACACACAAGAGGATGGAAGTAATTAGGTGTGTGGCAGGACCCGACCGGACGAGGGGGGGGGGGTGAAGGGAGGGCCAATATGCAGGCCAAGCAGGAAGATCTGGATTAAAATGGGCATCAAACAATTTACGTAAGAGCCAGGGAGGACCATGAACAATATGAGAGCCAGGGAGGACCATGAACATTACGAGAGCCAGGGAGGACCATGAACAATATGAGACCCAGGGAGAAGAAGATGGAGGAGGAGGAGGAGGAGGAGGAGGAGAGAGTGAGAGGAAGAGCAGAAAATACATGGTCTACATGTTAGGAGACACAGAGGGGAATCTCTTCTAGATTCATCAGGCCTCAGCCTGGCACGGATCCTTGTCTTCAGACGGCCCTTGCAACCCTACCCCGGCAGGGGCCTTTGTCTCTAGACGGCCTTTGCAACCCTACCCCGGCAGGGGCACTTGTCTTCAGACGGTCCTTCCATCCTTAGCCTGACAGGGGCCCTTGTCTTCAGACGGCCCTTCCATCCTTACCCCGGCAGGGGGGGTTACTCTTGAGACAGATGGCTCCGGCTTATGGTAGGCACGCGGCTGAAGCATGATGAGACGAAGGTTGTATACGGCAAGTACCGGAGCTCTGGTCCAGGACACGTTGGAGGAGCGGTGATTGGAACCCCCGCCATGTTCCTTGTCGAGAAGGATCGACCTAAACCAGTAACAAAGTAACAAAATATAAGCAAAGGGTCAAAAACAGCGAGAAGTAACAAAGACACAGAGACACAAAACTAACCGTAAAACAAAGATAAACAAACAAACAAAATAAAGCCAACAAAGACGTGAGGCAGATCAAGAAAATGAATAATAATGAAGTTATTATGTTCTTCCATCGAGAAGGGAAACAAATAAAATAAAAAGAAAATGGGGGAAGGATTAAAAACGCAGGAGAGGAGGATAGGATGAGGTAAAATTAAAAATATATAAATAAAACGATTCGGGTTTAGAGCGGATCAAGTGGAGACAATTTGAAACAAATAAATAATTCCAAGCTTAAATATATATATATATATATATATATATATATATATATATATATATATATATATATATATATATATATATATATATATATATGCTAATAACCACGAGGAAAATATAACACGGTAAGTTCCCAAGTGCACTTTCGTGTAATAATCACATCGTCAGGGGAGATACAAGAATCTTATGTCTCTCCTGACGATGTGATCATTACACGAAAATGCACTTGGGAGCTTATCGCGTTTCATTTTCCTCGTAGTCATCAGGAAATACTAGGACTTATCGACACTTGTCATGAACTTGCATGATGAGTGCTCACAGTCGTTAGTCAAGACTTGTCATGCATGCCATTACATGACAAGTGCTCAGTATCAAAAAGACACTCACACACACCCACTAACAACCAGTGTACAGGATACATGTGTGGCGGGGTGGCGACGGAAATGAATAAAGGCAGCAAGTATGAATTATGTACATGTTTATATATGTATATGTCTGTGTGTGTATATGTGCGCTTGTGGACGTGTATGTATATACATATGTATGTGGGTGGGTTGGGCCATTCTTTCGTCTGTTTCCTTGCGCTACCTCGCTAACGCCGGAGACAGCGACAAAGTACAATAATAATAATAATAACAATTATATATATAGCATATATATAGTTTTGTGGGGCCTGGATGTGGAAAGGGAGCTGTGGTTTCGGTGCATTATACATAACAGCTAGAGACTGAGTGTGAACGAATGTGGCCTTTGTTGTCTTTTCCTAGTGCTTCCTCGCACACATGTGGGGGAAGGGGGCTGTCATTTCATGTGTGGCGGGATGGCAGCGGGAATGAATTAGGACAGACAGGGGATAGGGGAGAAAGAATACTTCCCACGTATTCCCTGCGTGTCGTAGAAGGCGACTAAAAGGGGAGGGAGCGGGTGGCTGGAAATCCTCCCCTTTCTTGTTTTTTTTTTTAATTTTCCAAAAGAAGGAACAGAGAAGGGGGTCAGGTGAGGATATTCCCTCTAAGGCCCAGTTCTCTGTTCTTAACGCTACCTCGCTAACGCGGGAAATGGCAAATAGTATGAAAAAAAAAAAAAAAAATTATATATATATATATATATGGCCTAATAAATATCCAGCTGCTCCTCTGAGCCATGTTATAAAACAATACAAGTAAATATGGCGAGGAGGTGATGAGAAATGAGTGAATGGCTCAGTCACAGACCACAGCGTTATGTCGTCCCCCCCCCTCCCTCTCTCTCTCTCTCTCTGGCTAGGTGACCATACCTCATTGATACTCACCTGGAGAGCGGAAAAAAACAACCAATTAGGCCAGGTGGACTGGCAATGAGGCATGACATCAACAACCACCATTATCTAAAAAGGGGGTTTATCCATCCGTCGCCTCCCGCCATGGAGAGGGTTGACACCCTCACAGCCACACGCGTCATAGGATCCAACACCCCTGCTGGCCATTGTGGTCAGGAGATGTGGTTTAAGCGATTGCGACCAAAAAAAAAAAAAAAAAGGATGTCGTTATGTGGTTTGTATTATCAACACGAGCAGGCAATCCCATCCGTCGTCACCAGCCATAAACAGACATGTACACACCACACACAATCATCTTGCAACAAACCTGTGTACGATACAACGTAGGCTTGACTGCGTACAGGGTCGTCCGATGAACAGCCTAACACATCACGAAGTCAGATCATAACACGTGACGTCACTGGCATGGTTTCAACGCCAACTGGGGGTCAGACAGCTGACTTGTATGGGCCCCAATCCAATCATTTCTCTGCCACTCATACACCCGTCATGTCAACACCTCGTATTCCACGATGACAGCTTATATATATTAATATATATATATATATATATAAATTATATATATAATATAATATATATTTTATATATTAATTAAATTATTATAATAATCCTTATTTTTTTAAGAGAAAGATATTCCCCCGTTTCCCCGCTGTCGTAAAGGGAAAATTTAAAGGGGGGGACCCCGGGGCCCTTTTGGAAACCTCCCCTTCAAATTTTTTTAAAATTTTCCAAAAAAGAACAAAAGGGGGCCAGGTGGGGAATATCCCCATAACCCATTCTTATGTTTTAAACCCCCGCTACCATCCACCAAACCCAAATCAAAACAATATTTTTTAAAAAAAAAAAAAAAAAAAAAAAAAAAAATTTTATAATATTTTATATATAAAAATATATTATATATAAAATTTTAATTATTATATTTTTAGATTTCCCAGGACAAATTAAAATTTTCTTCTAAAGTTCCTGAAGCGACATTCTTATCAACTCCAGGTTACCGACCTAATGAATGCTTCCATTCGTCTGGTAAACACAGAATTACCACAAAATATGCTTACACTGATTTCATTTTTAGTTCACGGCAGTTCAGTTCAGCCTCCCAGCTTGGGATGGTATAACTGTGAGGAGATGTGCGTAAACATGAGCATATATGTGTGTGTGTGGATATACCACGGAGAGTTACTACTAACCCAAGTGGATACAAGAAAAACAAACAAGCAAACACAACGCTACAGAAAAGAAATGCAAACAATACGAGGCCAGGGCGTCCTTCCTAGATTGTCTGCAATAGCAGAAGATACAAGACACACACACAGCTTTGTGTGGAGTCTGCAGATGATCAAGCACATGACTTAGACAGAAATGCTTACGACATTCATTACAGAGTCCTATAAAATGTGAATCGTGGACTGGGAAGCGAGAGTATGAAGTCTATTTTCAAACGTAATCTATGAAGTAAACACTTCCAATCCTACGTTCTCAGCAGACAAGGCAAAACGCTTCCAATCTTACGTTCTCAGCAGACACAAGGCAAAACACTTCCAATCCTACGTTCTCAGCAGACAAGGCAAAACACTTCCAATCCTACGTTCTCAGCAGACAAGGCAAAACACTTCCAATCCTACGTTCTCAGCAGACACAAGGCAAACGCTTCCAATCTTACGTTCTCAGTAGACACAAGGCAAACGCTTCCAATCCTACGTTCTCAGCAGACACAAGGCAAACGCTTCCAATCCTACGTTCTCAGCAGACACAAGGCAAAACACTTCCAATCCTACGTTCTCAGCAGACAAGGCAAAACACTTCCAATCCTACGTTCTCAGCAGACAAGGCAAAACACTTCCAATCCTACGTTCTCAGCAGACACAAGGCAAACGCTTCCAATCTTACGTTCTCAGTAGACACAAGGCAAACGCTTCCAATCCTACGTTCTCAGCAGACACAAGGCAAACGCTTCCAATCTTACGTTCTCAGCAGACACAAGGCAAACGCTTCCAATCCTACGTTCTCAGCGGATAAGGCAAAACGCTTCCAATCCTACGTTCTCAGCAGACAAGGCAAAACGCTTCCAATCCTACGTTCTCAGCAGACAAGGCGAAACACTTCCAATCGCCTCCATTGTACACGACCTACAGTAGGAGCGCTAGGATCGCCACACGACAGGGCAGTGGTCAGTGGTCGAGGCCCTGCACGGACATGAGTAAACCCATGAGAGTGCTGCCCCCTACCATACTCAGCAGTGAGTATGGCTGGGGCGCGGGTAGCGGGGACGGAGGTGGGGAATGACAACGTGAATATGAGGAGAATTCACCGAGTAAACAGACCAGTGGAAACTCCTACACATACACATGATATTCGCAGCTAACACGAGCAACCTGGCGAACTAACTTTCTGCAGGAGACTACATTACCACACCAACCACTGTACACACCTCCTCCTCCATCCCTCCTGCACACCAACCACTGTACACACCTCCTCCTCCATCCCTCCTGCACACCAACCACTGTGCACACCTCCTCCTCCAACCCTCCTGCACACCAACCACTGTACACACCTCCTCCTCCAACCCTCCTGCACACCAACCACTGTACACACCTCCTCCTCCAACCCTCCTGCACACCAACCACTGTACACACCTCTTCCTCCAACCCTCCTGCACACCAACCACTGTACACACCTCCTCCTCCAACCCTCCTGCACACCAACCACTGTACACACCTCCTCCTCCATCCCTCCTGCACACCAACCACTGTACACACCCCCTCCTCCATCCCTCCTGCACACCAACCACTGTACACACCTCCTCCTCCAACCCTCCTGCACACCAACCACTGTACACACCTCCTCCTCCATCCCTCCTGCACACCAACCACTGTACACACCTCCTCCTCCAACCCTCCTGCACACCAACCACTGTACACACCTCCTCCTCCATCCCTCCTGCACACCAACCACTGTACACACCTCCTCCTCCAACCCTCCTGCACACCAACTACTGTACACACCTCCTCCTCCTCCAACCCTCCTGCACAGCAACCACTGTACACACCTCCTCCTCCAACCCTCCTGCACACCAACCACTGTACACACCTCCTCCTCCTCCTCCAACCCTCCTGCACAGCAACCACTGTACACACCTCCTCCTTCAACTCTCCTGTATACCTGCTCAGGCCATATGACTGGGTTAGAGTGGGTGGTTCAGCCTCACGTCGACTACAGGACAGAACCCATAAGGCATACGGGAACCCCGAGCCACAAGGAGCGGTGCACACACCAGGTACTTGGCAATACAGTTCTCACGAGTGAATACAGAGCCTTCCTCACCATCCCGTCTCCATGTCAGTACAGAAGAGGAATGTAGGATGACCTTGTCATCGACCAGGTCATGTCAACCCCCCCCCCCCCAGGTCACATGTACCGAACAGGTTAACAGTTTCACAGGGAGGGGGGGGGGATATACCCTTTTTCTCTCCTTTTTAACCACGCGCCGGCGAATATAAGGGGAGAAAAATATGTCAATCTGATATTCAACAAAAAGCAAAACAAGTTCTGGTCTCTGTCCAACCGCGAGTTAAAAAAAAAAAAAAGAAAAAAAAAAAAAAAACCCTGATTGAAACCTGTTTTTCCTACACACACAGTATGGCGTCGTTACGAACCTCCGAGCCGTACCTGTTCACTCCTAACTCAGGGATCACTCAGTCCACACACACACACACACACACAGACACACACAGACACACACAAACACACACCACACACACACTGGTGGCACACAAGCACCCAGTTCTCGGAAGTAGACAATAGAAGTAATAGACATACAAGAAGGGAAGAGAACTGCGCGTACTTACTCTCAAAATCGCGCGAGTGAATGTAGCCGCGAAGGGTAGCTGAGTTACTGTCCACTCCTGTCTCATCTTACCGTACAGGTAGGGAGCACAGACGGGCGGGCACCAGGAACTGGGATACAGTCATCAAAATGACAGAAAACGTTACAGGATGGATGAACTGGTCACGCCAGGCAAGCTGGAATACTTCCAGGAACAAAGTTGGGACACTTCTCAGGGATCTGGGACACAGGTGGGATACTTGCCAAGTATCTGGGACAAAGTCAAGATACTTGCTCCTCAAGTGTCCCGGGCATAGATGGGAAGGGTGAGTGTCTGTTCTTAAAACAGGACCACTCTGCAGCAGATAGATAGATAGATAGATAGATGAGAGAGAGAGAGAGAGAGAGAGAGAGAGAGAGAGAGAGAGAGAGAGAGAGAGAGAGAGAGAGAGAGAGAGAGAGATAATTCGGTGATGATGACCCCCGTTCCTTAAGCACCCTACTAAAGATCTCCCAGCCAGCAGGTCTCACGCCCAGACCCCCGTCCCTGGACGAGGCATCGCTGAGCCATCCAGCCCAGCTGTAGCACGTACCATTCCAGGCATTTCCAGTGCTCCCTCGCAAGGCGGGTTCGACCTCCCGGGGATGGCTAGCAGTGGAAGACTTCCAGCCAGCATCGTGGACCGTACTAAAGAGGGTTCGATCCCCATCCAAGACCATATTATTTCGGTCACCAAAACCCATTCGCATCTGACGCCGCTGAAGTGATTGTAGCAGTGGGGGCGACACAGGAGAGGAAGTGAACCACCCACAGACATCCAGGAGGGAGGAGTCGAGACTGGTCGGTCATTTGACCTTTCCACTGCCAGGGTCGTTAGGGCTGTCGAACGTCAAGTTATAACCACCCGTCGTGCGTAATCGTCAACACATGAAGACCATGTTCAGGATAACTGTATGACTATAATAACACGAACATAATAACACACCCGCCTTACCTCACCAAACGACCTGAGCTGCGGGCTGAGTGGTGCTTTGCGTTCTCAAGTCCCCTAAATATTCTCATCTGCATCCAGGCGCGAACTGCGGTGTGAACAGCGGGAACAAGGACCCACCACAAATGTCTCTCTCTCTGGTCATACTGCACACACAGTTGTGTCACTCATAACTGGTAGCGAGAACTACAATTATCATATCAAAAAAAAAAAAGAGAAAAAGAAAGCCGCTATCATCATACAGCTTTTGCAATCCTCTCTCTCTCTCTCTCTCTCTCTCTCTCTCTCTCTCTCTCTCTCTCTCTCTCTGTGGTAAAAATGCCACATTCAATTCATTTATTCAAAGCACATGACTGTGTCTCCTGCTTCACGACCAAGGTGGCCAGGACCTGCCATGAAGAACCCGCCTCCCTCCTCCTCATACCAATATCCCTATCCCTCGAAACGACCAATTACCACACTCCATTAACTGCCACAACAAGGGTCAAAGGACGGGCTTAAGGGCTGTTTCAAGAACGAGGTCCCCATGCCAGGCTGGCTAAGGCCTAGATATGGGGGGGAAGGGCCGCCGTCTAAGGACAAGGGCCCGAGCGAGGCCTGGCAAATTTCGCTGCCACAAACACCCTCTCTCCTCACAGCTCACCTTAAGACGCCAGTTTCCTGCAGAAATCCTCACAGTGCACCGAGGGCTTCCCTCCTCAAGTCTTGTGTGAAGAGGTGCCCTTCTCCCCTGCTGCCAGACTGGCTACCATCCCACAAGCAGTAATCACCTATCGAGTTCGACAATACAAATCAAACAACAAGGTCGTGAACCTCTTGACACGAGAGAGAGACTCGAATATCATACGACAAGACCTCTCGCACACCATACAGCCATGCGTGGACCAATGATGGCGGCCATCAGCATACATCACCCACCAGTGTAATTTGTGTCAAAGGTTCTTTTGGGCGGAGGAGGGCACCGTAAAACCCTCCGTTGAATACAACGGTTGACAATGAGGTGTTGAGCATACAGGGCGAAACCTTACACCGGCCGCCACCCCGGGAGCCACAAACAACCACACACAATATAACACATGAAAGGACATATTTACGTAGATCTGTTTTACAATGGCGTGCAAGTGAGGTGAATGGCACGGCCTGTAAAAAAGAAGAAAAGAAGGGGAAAAAAAAAGGGGGACAGACCCCTGTTGCTGGCCATCTGATGGCTGGCCTGCACTAGGGAGAGGTCTGACGTGTGGTGAGGGCACTGACCCTCGAGCATGATGGAACGACCCTCGAACACGGAGGAACGACCCTTGAGCATGGTGGAACGACCCCTGAGCATGGTGGAACGACCCTCGAACACGGAGGAACGACCCACGAGCATGGTGGAACGACCCTCGAACACGGAGGAACGACCCTCGAGCATGATGAAACGACACTCGAACACGGTGGAACGACCCCTGAGCATGGTGGAACGACCCTCGAGCACGGAGGTACGACCCTTGAGCACGACGGTACGACTCTCCGACTACAACGGCACGACCCACGAGCACAACAGCAAGATCCGTTAGTACGAAGGGACGGCCTTTAAGTACGAGGGTCTGACCTCTGCCTCGCCTCCCTTAAGGGTCAGGTCTAAGGGTCGTACCGGGGAGCTGAGGGGTTGTACAGTCGTTCCAAGAAGAGCAGGACAAATCCAGGGCCACACTCATTCCACAAACTACTCTCCGTCATTAAGGTTCACTGTTGCATACACGTTGGAGACGCCTGTAGAGGTCACTTGTCAAAAGGAACCTCCACAGCGTAACGAGCAGCCAGGTGTAGTTTGGTGGTTACCTAACGATCGGTCAGCAGCCTCCGAACTGCCTGAGTGACTGAGCGTGAGGGGCAACACGGCAGCTGGGTCTCCCTGACACAGCTGGAGGAGGTACATCTCCAGAATGTATCTGTCTCATGAGGTACTCACTTGGCCACCCGTCTCATGAGGTAGTCACTCGCCCACCGTCTCATGAGGTACTTACTTCCCCATCGTATGAGGCACTTACCCACTCTTTCCACGAGGTCCTTGTCCACCATCTCATGAGGTGCTCACTTGTCTACCGTCTCATGAGGTGCTCACTTGCCCACCCGTCTCATGTGGTGCTCACTTGTCCACCCGTCTCATGAGGTGGTCACTTGCCCACCCGTCTCATGAGGCGCTCGCTTGCCCACCCATCTCATGAGGTGCTCACTTGCCCACCCATCTCATGAGGTGCTCACTTGCCCAACCGTCTCATGAGGTGCTCACTTGCCCACCCATCTCATGAGGCGCTCACTTGCCCACCCATCTCATGAGGTGCTCACTTGCCCACCCGTCTCATGAGGTGGTCACTTGCCCACCCGTCTCATGAGGTGGTCACTCGCCCATCCGTCTCATCTTTCTCGCCACCTCCACATAAGACGACCAAGTCCAGGCCCGACATAAGGAATTCAGCAAGTAACACGACCGTGACCTATGACGAAAACCACTTTGGCTCCTGTGCAGCTGTGGTATGCATACCAGGCTGTGCAGCTGTGGTATGCATACCAGGCTGTGCAGCTGTGGTATGCACACCAGGCTGTGCAGCTGTGGTATGCATACCTGGCTGTGCAGCTGTGGTATGCATACCTGGCTGTGCAGCTGTGGTATGCATACCAGGCTGTGCAGCTGTGGTATGCATACCTGGCTGTGCAGCTGTGGTATGCACACCTGGCTGTGCAGCTGTGGTATGCATACCAGGCTGTGCAGCTGTGGTATGCACACCAGGCTGTGCAGCTGTGGTATGCATACCAGGCTGTGCAGCTGTGGTATGCATACCAGGCTGTGCAGCTGTGGTATGCATACCAGGCTGTGCAGCTGTGGTATGCATGCCAGGCTGTGCAGCTGTGGTATGCACCAACCTGAGAAGCTGCATTATACATCATACCGTACAGCTGCAATATATGTTCAACAAAGAATAATCACATGGTGTTAATGAAGCAGATCTTTCGAGTGTTCATTTTTCATTTTCCCTTTGAGAGACCCACGTCTTCCTTGCCACTCCAACACGACTGTTCTCTCCGCCCGTAATTACTGGTACATGGAAGACGTAACACAATACAACCACTGAAAATCCAAAGGAAAGAGATGCACAAAAAAAAAAAAAAAGGAGAGAAAGCATCATTTCGCGTCCGGGGACCCAAGACTATGTCTTCAACACCTTACCATCTACCATCATCAGAAACAGCCTGGGATGCTGGACGGTGGAGCAGTTCAAGATGGCACAGGACAAGTACCTACACACTGTACCAGACCAGCCAGGCTGTGGGAGAGGGAGGGTAGCTATGTGGGCCTGCGGGCTGCGGCTTTCAACAACCTGGTCGACACCAACGACCCCATTCACTAGGCTGGGCCCCAGCCCGGGCTGTGGTGGGGTTTAAAGAACCGCGTTAACTCCACCAGGTAAACCCCCCCCCCCCTGAATACGACGTCTTCAACCCCCTCCACACGATAACCTAACCCCTTAAACACGACGGCTTAATCCCATGAGTGCGATTTAACCCGACTTGAGTACGGCGACTCTCTCTATATAGGCGTTAAAAGCCGTCGTCACTAAGGAGATTAAATTGCTCTGTCGTGTCCCTTCCCAAACATCCCAGAGAAAGTTACTACGACTTGTGAACCAAATTCTCACAACCTACCACAACCACACTAACAACACACACCCATGAAGTTGTTTAAGATTTTTCAATTGGTAGTTATAACAGTAGTGACGGCTTTAATGACCCTAGGCAGTCATTAGGCTTACCCTAAATAACCAACTAACCAGTTATACCGGACCTGACAGCCAGTCCACAGGCCTACCAGGCCTAATAACCAACCAGCCACCCCACCTCATATAGACTGGCCCTGTCATTAGCATAATCACCCGCTCCCCACGTCCGCCACCAAATACAGTTTGATTACTTCCGAACCGTAACTGGACGAAGTAATTCATTACCAACACCTCACTTACCTCCTCAACATCTCTCACAGAAACTGTCATAGACCATCAGGTCTTCTGTTGTCTGTCCTTCCCATGTACTGTCCTCCAGCAGATAACCTGGTCATGGACCATGTCTTTCCTACCACCTGACCCTTTCCCTACACCGATAAGCTTTGGAACTCTTTGCCTTCCCATGTCTTTCCTTATACCTACCACCTTACCCTTTCTGGAAGGCCCGTTTTCCACTTTCTCTAACCAATCAATCAATCAATCTAATATTCTTAGATGTTTCGTCTCTTATGACCGCTTAATCTCTTCCGCTTTCTGTTGCGTTTTAAAACCGAGCCTTGATCATTTTTCTCTCTGACTGACCCGTAGTTACCAAATATACCTGAGCTGGGTCAGCCGTGGCCTTCACTCAGAACACAAAGTTGACCACGACTTGGTAAATCCAGGCAAGTTCGTCCGTCGAGCGACTTCAAGCATGTCCGCCGAGCGAGCTCAAGCGGATCCGTTAAGCGAGGCTGAATAAACTATGTCTGGGTAAATGACACGGTGGCTAGATGAGGGGGACAACACTACCCACGGCGACGGAGGAAAGTTGAGGACAAGGTTACATGGCTCCTCGCCCAGGAACGCTACACCACCCTTCTACTACAACTACCACTACTACTACTACTAGACTACTACTACTACTTCTACTACCACTACTACGGAAAGCTGTGCACGGCAACTGTGTAGAGAGGCAGGAACGTATGGTGCGAGGTGTGTGGAACGGCACTGGAAACGATCTAGGACGTGGGAGAGAGAGAGAGAGAGAGAGAGAGAGAGAGAGAGAGAGAGAGAGAGAGAGAGAGAGAGAGAGAGAGAGAGAGAGAGAGAGAGAGAGAGAGAGAGAGAGAGGCGATCAGTGGTCAACGAAATGTCGTGTGTGTGTGTGTGTGTGGTGTGTGTGTGTGTGTGTGTGTGTGTGTGGGAGAACAGAAACACGGGTCTTCACATGGGCTGGCAACACGAGAGATAACTTGAGACAGAACAAAAAAATGGTGTGAGGGAGACGTGGGAGAGGGAAGTGAGACGAGGAGGAGAGGAGGGGGACGCGTGAGGGAGCGGCGTCAGGGTAGGGAAGCGAGGGCTCCTCCCACACACACACACCACACACACACAGGGTGTAGGTCAAGAGTGGATGAAGGTGTCAGAGATGAGGACATGATGCTGAGGTGCACAGGATTTTGCAGTACGACCTTTTGACTACGACGGTACGATCCTTGACTGCGTCGGTACGACCCCGTGACTACGACGGTACGATCCTTGACTGCGTCGGTACGATCCCGTGACTACGACGGTACGACCCCGTGACTACGACGGTCCGGCCCGTGACTACGACGGTACGATCCCGTGACTACGACGGTACGACCCCGTGACTACGACGGTCCGGCCCCGTGACTACGACTGCACGACCCTTGAGTACGACGGTGTGACCCTTGACTACGACGGTACGACCCCTGGGTACGACGGCCTGATCTTTTCATGGACACCCCCTCCCCCCTAAGCAGATGGCTCCTCACCATCCCAATCTTCTGCTGTGAGGTCAGGTCAGAGGCCAGGCCATCGTAACTAAAGGTCGTATCGTCGTGCTCAAGGTCGACCACCCCCCCAACACCTTCCCAGGGAAGGGGAGGAGGTAGGGCCAAGGTCGTGTGGAGGAGGTGGAGGTGCCGTGGGTGGAGTGGGAGGATGAGGAGGAGGAGGAGGAGGAGGAGGAGGACCTGTAGAGGCACAGTGCCACACACACACGACCGACGCATCGATTTCTGAAGGTGCCACGTTTGAGGGCTGCCGCCTACTACCCCCCCCCCCCCCACCCCCAAACCAATACCGGCAATCCCCCCCCCCCCCACCCCCAGGCTCTCCCCCGGGACAAGGTCCCCCGCCTCCCCCCATGTACAACCCTACTAGCAGTGTACTCATGACACACGTGTCTACACATCATGACACACGTGTCTACACATCATGACACACGTGTCCACACATCATGACACACGTGTCTACACATCATGACACACGTGTCTACACATCATGACACACGTGTCCACACATCATGACACACGTGTCTACACATCATGACACACGTGTCTACACATCATGACACACGTGTCTACACATTCTTCTCAATGTTCTTATCATTATCATCTCCCTTATCTCAAGAGAAGACGTGGAACATCAAGGGAAGACTTGGACCTTAAGGGAAGACAAGGAACACTCAGGGACAGCATGGAACAATAAGGGACGACGTGAAAATATATATATATATATATATGTATATATATATATATATATATATATATATATATATATATATATATATATATATATATATTGGAAAGGATCACAATTTTGCGCGTGATCAAGTATATTCCTAACAGTCCACGGGGAAAATGAAACCCGATAAGCTCCCAAGTGCACTTTCGTGTAATAATCACATCATCAGGGGAAACATGAGAGAAAAATATAAGTTAGTTAATATACAACGAAGAGACGTAGCTAGGACGCCATTTGGTAAACATGCGATTGTTTACCAAATGGCGTCCTAGCTACGTCTCTTCGCTGTATATTAACTGACTGTTATATTTTTCTCTTGTGTCTCCCCTGATGATGTGATTATTACACGAAAGCGCACTTGGGAACTTTTCGTGTCTCATTTTCCCCGTGGACTCATAGGAATATCTTGATCACGCGCAAAATTGTGATCCTTTCCAATATGTATATATATATATATATATATATATATATATATATATATATATATATATATATATATATATATATATATATATATGGAACATCAAGAGTGTATGATATACTCTCATGCAAGTTATATAACCACTAATTACATATAACAAATACGTTACAGGACTTAATTTCTGAGGCTTCAAAGATCTGGACACAAATATATTATCTAAACGGTAATTACCACAACCATTCTCTATGAGAGTCCCGTTGTTACCCAGTTCCGTCCAGTAGCAGGGAAATGTAGACTCCTTTGGAGTGAGAAAAAAGTGCTTTCAAATAAACACATATATCAAAACAAAAATAACAGAACAGTCTATGCTGACAACCAATTATAAGCGCGTCCAATTACAGACGAAAAAAAAAATTACACAGCATGTTGTAATGTACTTATATAACCACAACAGCAAGTCAGACACGAGACTAAGCTTACAGCAACTGGAGAAAACCATCACAAGATAACAATGATAAGCTCACAGATGTAATATGAATCGTAACAAGCGTTACAATCGGCAGATGGGGTCGTTCTCACGTCTGCTTCTTCACCTACATGGCTGAGCTCTGGAACTCTTATATTCTCGTGTGTTTTGTAACACCTTCTACATGTTACTTTTTACAAGGCTGGTTTTTCCCACTTCAGACAAAATTCTGACATTATTCATCTTCCTTGTTGTGTGTATATATATATATATATATATATATATATATATATATATATATATATATATATATATATATGTATGTATAATTATGGTACAAACTGTAGCTCCTACGTCCATATGCACAGTACGCAACTCAAAAAACCTCTAGGCGTCGCCTGAGTCTGGCAGCGTAACCCACAGGGACGCTGCGAAGCGATGGAAAACTGTCGTACACCACACATCTTGGACACACGATTTAACTGGAGACACTAAACACCTGTTTCTTGGTCTTACCTACCTCAAGCACACACACACACACACACACACACACACACACACACAATTACTACAAATGCGTTAGTTCCATTAAAATTTTAGTGAGTTTTCAACTGTCTTGGTTTGATATGGACGAAACCTCATACATAAACCGGTCAGATGCCATTCTACTTAACCCCACACATTACAGGCGAAGGAATTACCAAAACACATTATCTTCAAACACTATTTATAACTACTACTACCGCAACTACTACTACTACCACAACTACAACTACTGCTCCCACAACTACTACTACTACAACTAATACTAATTATAATTAACCCCCCAAATGAACCAGTACACATCAAAACCAGATCACTTCAGAGAATTTCACAAACAACTGACACGAAATCCACAGAAAACGAAGACCCTTCCACCCGCAGCACGACACAAAAACTCCAATTTAGTCAAACAAAAGAAACTCGACTTATGGGCAAAACCTGTTCCAAGCTTGTGCTGGTATAATCTATACATTTCCCGGATCAAATACATATCCATATGCATTAATACACTGAATAACACACATCTGCTGGGCAACATCAGTGACTGAAGCCTAAAAGAAAATGAATAATTCATATATTTCGAAAACGCTCGACTCCCAACCTGGTCCAGTCTATCATGAGGGGTTACAGCAGGCCGATCACCCCGGAGTATCGAACCCACGTCACTCCATGGCTACCGCGACCCCCCAGAGAAATCTATACTGCACACTGGCACAGAGGGGGGACCAGGCTCTTACTGTGTCACGCGACACATGACACGGTGTCACACATGGCATGGCGTCATACGTCATATCTGATACACATGACTTAAAAGAGTCATGTATTATTACACTTGTATTGCACAGATGACACAGGGTTTCAACGGTGCTGTGCCACATGAGTCAAGCGGTGTCATGTGTCACAACCAACGTATGACATGACATAACGACGGGACTGATGCGTCACAGTTGACACAACAAACATTTCTCGCATGGCGCACGCCTCGCTGTTTCATTATGTCATGCGTCTTACATGACATGACATGGTGTCGCGTGACACACCTGGCACATGACACAAGGCGTCGAAATAAAAGGACGGTGGGATCCAAGGCTCTCTTCGAGAGAGAGAGAGAGAGAGAGAGAGAGAGAGAGAGAGAGAGAGAGAGAGAGAGAGAGAGAGAGAGAGAGAGAGAGAGAGAGACTCTCTCTCATAGGGAGTGTGGAGTAGGGAGTGTATCTTCACAAGTGAGACAACGTATCTCTCCTCCACATCCCTTGCCCCAGCTAAAAAAGATGGCTCGCCCCGGATGCAGTATTTCCCAACGCCATCACAGAACATGGTAATAACAGCACGACATCTACCCCACCTACCAGAACGCCCTGGAGAGGCAGGGTGACGGGCGTGGGGCAGGGTGACGGGCGTGGGGCAGGGTGACGGGCGTGGTGCAGGGTGACGGGCGTGGTGCAGGGTGACGGGCGTGGTGCAGGGTGACGGGCGTGGTGCAGGGTGACGGGCGTGGTGCAGGGTGACAGTCGTGGGGCAGGGTGACGGGCGTGGGGCAGGGTGACGGGCGTGGGGAAGGGTGACGGGCGTGGGGCAGGGTGACGGGCGTGGGGCAAGGTGACGGGCGTGGTGCAGGGTGACAGGTGTGGGGCAGGGTGACAGGCTCAGGAGAGGGTGACGACTGTAGCAGGGTAAGGTGGAGCCCGTATCCTAGCCTCACACACACACACACGCACACCTCTCCACCTCCTACAATTACTCGCGTTCGCTCACATGATCGTGCGTGTGTCGGCCGCGCCTCCTGACTGTAACCAAGGCAAAGTTTTCCCCAGGCCCTCCTAACACTATCCTCCCCCGGGCATGGGTGACATGCTTTATGTCCCAAAGTCCCCTCTGACTTCAAAGAGCTGATGGACGTTTCCACCAAGGCCGACCCTATGGAATGTATTGGTTATTACCACGTCTCTCTTTCCCACCCCACCCCATCCACTGACGAGGTCAGACCAGGACTTTCCCCTCTTGTTCCACATCATCCCACTGAAATTCATCACCCACATTTGCCTTAGTTCTCCCGGTGCGCCGCTTCATATAAGACCATATATGCCACCTATATCGTCCCAAACATCCTTCCTTACGTGGACTTGGATGCGACCACAGCCTGCCCCCCTTATGATCCACCTCACACGGCCCTCTGGATACAACATGCGCGTGATGATGAGGACTCATACGTTCTTCCTTTCCCCTCCCCACCTGGAATGCCACGCCCAGGTCAGCCCAAACACACACACACACACACACACCTACCTCCCCGTCTTCAGTAACTGACATCCACCTGAATTACACCAAGCTGGCCTTTTATCTGACCTCCGCTGCATATTGTCAAGGGCGTTTTGCACAACATTGCTCTCTCTCTCTCTCTCTCTCTCTCTCTCTCTCTCTCTCTCTCTCTCTCAATCTAAATTTCTTTCAGACATTTCAGGATCGTCATAAGAGCACATTAGGGAGATACGGTTTCAACGTGTTAGCAATTTACGCGAGTCGGGAAAAAAACAGTAATGGTTCCCAGTATGAGCCCAACGGAACCCCAACTGCTACCATCGCCCACCTTTATAAGATGGAAAACACATGACTCTCTCTCTCTCTCTCTTATCAAGGTAAAACCTACGTAGTACTCTCTTTCGTACACAGATATTAACGTATTCAAGCGGCCCTTCTTGAAGATCCACACTCATCATTAACCTCATATGTGGAACATTGTGTACGAACATACACACAAACATACATAAATCCACCATGTTACATAGGACCACACCAAGGCTCCAAATGAACCCCATAGTAATAATGATAAACACGAATACTAAACGTAGAAAAAAGATGTTTCAGCCAATACAAACCTGTAGTCTGAGAGACGCTACGGGTCTGAAAGCTTGACTCAAACTCAACAAATATAGGAAAGGAACTGTTCAATGCTGAACACCAACAGACAGGGCAAAACAGGTCACACGGACCTAACCCGAGAATAACAGACGCAAGCAAAACAGGTCACACACACACAGATCTAACCTGAGAATAAAGATACGTCAAGAAATATGACAAAGGATGTTCTTTGGTGCACAAGTCAAAACAGAGTTGAATATAAGCGAGGCAAGAGTGAGTGAGGCAGGAGGCAGCGTGACCTTACCTGGGTTGAAGGGCGGCGGGAGGCCAAGTATGGGAGCCGTGATACGCGTTGCCATCAGCGTAACCATGTTGAAAACGACCTCGTACACCACCTCGCCCAGACTCCTGAGGATAACCAGAGCAAAGCCACTCCTGCTCGGCCGTCCACCTTCCACCATCTGGGCAACGCCGGATGATCCCTCACGGCATTCCTCCACCCCTGTACACACACACACACACACAACGCTCCCTCGGGTTCCTTCTTCACTTCTCCGTGGGGGTGGTCAAGTCGCTGCAGGGCGGCGTGG
Source organism: Panulirus ornatus (assembly GCF_036320965.1). Lineage (NCBI taxonomy): Eukaryota > Metazoa > Arthropoda > Malacostraca > Decapoda > Palinuridae > Panulirus > Panulirus ornatus. The sequence continues at coordinate 24,430,733 of NC_092282.1, forward strand.
AAACGTTGAATAACACTAAGGTCCTTCGAGATTGCTCTTCATGCACGTCTCCCCAGTCAGTTTATGCAGACGCTGTACACACACACCCCGTCACCAGCTGGGTTAGGTATACGTCATGTTCACTTCAGACCCGCTAACTCAAATGTCACAATTTTCCCGCCAGTCCTTCCAGATCGACGGTGCGACACGCGAGGACGACGATACGACCTTTAACTACGATAGTACGACCCTTAAGGACGACGACCTCGTCACGACCCTTTAGCACGGTGGTATGACCTATGAGGAAGACAATACGACCCTTGAGCACCACGGTGCGCCAAGTGAGAAGTGAGAACGACCCTCTGAGCACGGTGGTACGACCCTCGCAGAGGACGACGGTACGACCCCTCGAGCAAGATGGCACGAGCCGAGGTCAAGACGTAGCGACCCTTGGGTATCATGATGACCTGGCTATCTAACCAGTCGCTGAGAAGCCAAGTCTTGATGCCACGCCATCGTTACACGAAGATGACGCACCTTGGTTATCAAGGGTCACAGCATCAAACTCAGGAGTGTACACAGTGTACGTCAACTGTCTATCAAATCCAGCTCATCTACCTATCCCATTTCCCTATTCCAGATAACCTATTTCATATCCTACCTCAGGCAACCCCACAACACCTCACAATTTCAAGTAACAACACAACTTACAAGCAACCACACACACACCTTACAACAGCAGCAGCGTAGTTGTAAGGGTTGTAAAATCGGTGTGGCCAGAGGCAATTGCCACCAAACAGATTTGTTTGAACATTTTCATCCATACTGATCAATACTTTGGGAAGTATCATTGATCCCAGATCACTGGTATCATTAACTTTGACACAGATACTTTATAAGTATCCAAACTTGGTCCCAGATACTTTATAAGTATCCAAACTTGGTCCCAGATACTTTATAAGTATCCAAACTTGGTCCCAGATACTTGACAAGTATATCTTAACTACGCCTCAAATACTTGAGGAATATCCTAACTTTGCCTAAGATACAGATGAAGTATCCTAACTTTGCCTCACGAGCTTAAGTACCCTAACTTTGACGTACACACTTATGAAAAATCCAATGTCTGACCAATATAGTTATGAAGTATCCCAACTTTGACCAACATAGTTATGAAGTATCCCAACTTTGACCAACATAGTTATGAAGTATCCCAACTCTGACCAACATACTTATGAAGTATCCCAACTTTGACCAACATAGTTATGAAGTATCCCAACTCTGACCAACATAGTTATGAAGTATCCCAACTCTGGGTCCTGTCAACAGCTCATGATGTAAAGCGTTTTAACACTTCAATCATGGGAGGCCCCAGTCCCTCCTCAACCTTATGCATACACTCCATGTTCTCTTTAGCGCCACCGCCCCACAGGACGAACACGAATGAACAATAAATAAAATGATAAATCCTGGAAGGGAAAAAAACAAATCTATTTTCCCCTTACAAGTCTTTCGAGTCCGACAGCCCCCCTCGACCAGCAACACCACTTCCATCAATATAACTGAAGTTCAGCCATCCTCCTGCTGAAACAATGTCACCCTCCCCCAGTCCGAAGGCGGTACACATGAAGTCCATCATATTCACGACACAGAATATACCGCACACTAAAACCTCCATTCACCAAACATGTGTGAACAGCCTAATGTTTACATTCCGTGCCCTCGCCGTCACCCGACGCATGTGATCAACATTTTCCCCTCACTTCAACACTAAGACTCAAGACTTCACAGAGGACATGTTGTCGCAGGCGACTTAAAGAGATCTCAAGACGTAATTATTGAGACATTACCAGTGACCAACAAGTGGGAGGCGTAATTAATTACCTCGTGTGGAGTCTTAGGAAGATCTTCATCATCCCTACAGCCCAGGGCTGGGCCCAGAATAATTACATAAGGATACTTAAAGAAGGACATACCATAAAAGAGACTATCCACTGGACACAATACTGGACTTTACAGCAGACTATCCAATAGGAAGCGTATGAACGGGATATTATCCCAGAGACTATCCACCGTGGGATATTACCACAGGCTACCCACTGGGAAAAGTAATAAGGGCCATATTACCACAGACAGAACGAATATCACCCACGTAAATACTACAGCCCACCCAGTGTCGTTCATATGTCATCCTACAGACAGCGACCAAACACGGTCGCAGGTCACACTATGACCTCACCTGACCTTTAATACACAGAATTCATATCACAATGAACGCACTGCGAATGAACGCAAACCTGCATGGCTTATCAAACTAAAACGAGACCTCGTAATCTTCCCCCCACCCAAGACCCTCTCCCGCCCAACCCAAACTGTGGGAAAACTTTTGACACAAACGATAAGAACAGGAGCAATAACGTGCAGCCTCAGAGTAGGAGGCCAGGCAGGCAAGCAAGCAGGCGTGCGTGCATGCATGCGTGCGTCGTCGGGGCTTATACAAGCAAGTCTCTGTCACCAGAGGCAGAGGGAGATCCGCGTCTGTCACAACACACACCACTGTTCCACGGCGACGTGTATCACCCACTGTTCTCCAACACTCATCATCCACCCACCCCTTTTTCCACCACCACTGGCAGGAGGGGTGGGTTACACACACACACACCTTTTGCCGCCCGCCTCCTCACCAGACACTAAGCAGTCCCGGGGTAGAGTCTTAAACAGTCGCTGTCTTCACCAACACGACCCATCGCCAAACACATGGCGGTCACCATCACTACAAGACCCACACACACTTCACTAAGGCCCACACCACCACTGGACCAGTACGGCAGAGCGACGCCCCCTCATCCTACAGACACACACACACACACACAAGGAACTTGGTCACGATGGAGAGGGCCCCACGCTCACCCGCACTGCCTCACACAACAACCCCGTCCTTCAGACTGGTAACCCAACCCCAATTATACAGGACGTCGTAGTCGCCGTCCACATCCGGCGTCTGTGTGTTTGTGTGTGTGTGTGTGTGTGTCGGTCTACCAAGCACCGTCACCGTAACTACGGTTCGTATCGAAAATAAAACACAGTTGCGAGATCTGGCATCGCCGCCGCCACCGCCGCTCCTCCGGTAGTTTCAACACCCGCCAGCGTTACCACACGAAGAGGGAAAATATATACATATACATATAATACATAATTACGTAGGAGTGGCACACCGCCAGACTTCCCGTGAGAATAATGATACCAAAAAAGGTTTTAGAGTGGTTGATGACGACGAGGAGAGGATGAGATAACACGGGGGGGTTTTATCAACGGTGAAATAAAGTACGTCGTGTCCAACGGATCCCTCATACACTGTTGCCATCACTGCGATCCCACGTTACCATTCTTCATACAGCGCGTTGCGACATCCGAATCCATGTAATAACCGCGTAATCTAATATCCTCCAACTCGTTATTACTACTATCAAATCCTGCTCAAGGGTGCACTGCTGTATGCTAACGCGTCCCATCCCATGGAAAATACATTTGGCAACTCTGGAGAAGCAGGTGTCTGTTGGTTAATCATATATCAATTACTTCAATATACTGTAGCCTCTGTTAGGTCATACCGTGATACCGGGAATAAACCTGTCTAACCCCTTTCTCTGGCTAAACTGGTCGACTGGTAACGTGGGCAGTGAAGGCACAATGCACACAACCTTCTCTTTCGTGTTTCGCTGCACACCGGAGGATACGAACACACACACACACACACACACACACACACACACATACACAGACACACACACACAGACACACACACACCAAGAGGGGCGTAAAGTGGCATTTATTTCTTCATGAACACAAAAATGCTCGACTCGTGGAATTAGCTGCTCGACGATGAAATTGTAAACAGAACTGGGCGAGTTCAAAGTGTATCTTACGTCAGCATCTGATATTCCATAAGTTATTATACGCATGCATTACCAAAATCAAGTAACCTTTAATTACATAATCGTGTGTATCACACTGTATCCTGTTATGTGCCAGGGATATGTTATGCCTTACACCTTACCCTCAACCTCCGCTGCGTCATGACCAATTCAACTTCATCCTGGGTATTGTTGTATTCCCAACGTATGATCTATTTTTTTGCTCACAGTCGCACTATTCCTAAGGTTTCATCAGGCGTGGCCAGAGCGTGTGTGGGGCTCAGGTGCTTGCTTTGAGGAATGTGTGTGTGTGTGTGTGTGTGTACGAGCACGTGGAGAGGAGGGTATAAGTGGTTCTAATCGCTGGTGGGGCGGGGTGCGGCAGGGTTGTGTGTTGTCACCGCGGCTGTTCGATCTCCTTGTGACAACTACAGAATGGATGTGAGCGTATGAGGCCATCTATCCGTCATTGCCTGGCGTTACCTCGTTAACGCGGGAAACGGCGAACAAAAACAGATATACACATATATATATATATATATATATATATATATATATATATATATATATATATATATATATATATATATATAACACCAAGGAATGATGTGAGGGTCGTGACAGTGAGTGGATGGTGGGATCAGGTTTCGGGTACATGACACACAGCAGCTAGTGTGTGTGTGTGCATGTAAACAAGTGGAGCCGTTGTTCGTTGTCACTGATGCTCTCCCTTCCCCTCCTGGGAAAACCGTGCCAAGAAAACAGGAAGGCATATATATATATATATATATATATATATATATATATATATATATATATATATATATATATACTGCAGTAAGGTTACAGCGATAAGCTTGATCTAGTTTCTGATAATAACCACGAGGATAAATGAAACACGGTAAGTCACAAGTGCACTTTCGTGTAATTACGAAACTGCACTTGTGAATTTTTTTCTGTAGTTATCAATATATACATATATATATATATATATATATATATATATATATATATATATATATATATATATATATATATATATATATAACGTTGCGACCCCCTGTACACAACAGTACGACCCTTGTACAAAATGGTTATATCCTTAATCACGAAGATGCGTCTCCAGAACACGATGGTTCGATCCCCGAGCACGACGGTACGATCCTTGAACATGACAATGCTATCCTTAAGGACGAGAGTGCGACCCGTGAGCATAGAGATACGACCCTTAAGCACGGCGGTACGACTAACGAGCCGACTTTACGTCCCTCGAACAAGGCATTACGATCCTTAGGCACGACGTTACGACCGACGACCCTTGACCTTGATGGTACAACCGCTGAGCATGACGGAACTACTCTTGGGTGCGATGACCCGGCCCTTATAATGTGATGAGCGTTTTGGAGTCGGGTCAACGACCCGTGGTCGCTGCTGTGGCCAGGATAATATACGACCCCACGCCTTTCTGCTAGTCTGGGCCACTGCCGGCTTAGGAGGGCCAATCCAAGCTACCTGGGAAGACAAGGAACCTTAGCCGGTGTGATCTACACATGAAATTTCATACATACCTACACACACACAAGTCCAGACCTCCGTGGAGGGATAAAGAGTATCCATGTGATACATATATATAATACATATTCCTCAGGGCTGTGACTATACTCTTTTACCGACACAAAACTTTGTACATAACACAAGAGGTGTACATGATAATGTGTACCGCTTCTGCAATCAGGGTTACAGGTGTGTATATAATAATATGTACCACTTCCGTAATCAGGTTCAAAATGGCCATAGCCTGAAATCATCAAGCATTTGTCTTACTTAAAATGACTCGAGTTCTAAGTCAATTTTAAGGTATTAAGTTGGAGCGGGGAGGAGCGTCTGTGGCCATCACACAAAGCCCTCACACCACCACAAGGTAAAAGCCAATCATTTCACGTGACTGTGTCGACTTTTACGACCTCCTCAGGTGAACCCCCTTCAGGCTTATCATAGAAATAGTTACATGGAATTGTTCTCATGACAGTCGAGCCCTCGAGGCGCAGTTTGATGCTGCCTGACCCGTGTAATTCGGGGCATCAAGTGAGCAAATTCACGAGGCGCGCCATAATGACTGTAATCAAACAATATCTCTTTATAATAATCTCTTATCATCAGACAATAAAAAATTATGATAAAATATAGTGATATTTAATTTTGAGGCTATGTTTACATCTTCATTTTAGAACAAGTATGGTCATGGGAAGGACAGATGACACAAGATTTGATGGGCTATGACCAGGTTATCTGCTGGAGGACAGTACATGGGAAGGACAGGTAACACAAGACCTGATGGTCTATGACCAGGTTATCTGCTGGAGGACAGTACATGGGAAGGACAGATAACACAAGACCTGATGGTCTATGAGCAGGTTATCTGCTGGAGGACAGTACATGGGAAGGACAGATAACACAAGACCTGATGGTCTATGAGCAGGTTATCTGCTGGAGGACAGTACATGGGAAGGACAGATAACACAAGACCTGATGGTCTGTGACCAGGTTATCTGCTGGAGGACAGTACATGGGAAGGAGAGATAACACAAGACCTGATGGTCTATGACCGAGTTAATTACCCATTCACAGACCATTACCATCAACTTTCAAGCTTGAGACTTGACAGAATATTTACTGGAGAGTCACTGGCGACTTGTTGGGTAAGGCAAGCGGAAACAGGCCACACAAGGGATGGCTTTGAGGCCCGACTCTCTACCTAGAATTAGCCTTAACTACTGAACCATCGCTATATTCCAGGGTGCCACGAGGCGGCGCCCACCACGGTGGAACAACCAGGCATTCACCACGTCATGCGCCTTACGTAACACGCTGTGTGATCGAGTGCAATCACAAGGACCAATGGGAAACGTTTGCGACCCTACCACAACAACGTTCCATACGTGATGACAAAACCACGATAAACAAAGACAAACAAACACCCGTAACAAAGAAAGGACGAAGCACGAATTAAATAACGGTCCAGTAAACTTCATAACATGTAAACTATCAACACAGATGAGACCTGAGCTCGGCAGAGCTACACAACACTACTAAAATGTCTATTGTTGTTGTCCTACCAAGTTACTCCTTTACAACCTGACCAGAGATTCTGTCTCAACCTTTTCTATACGACCCATCAACTCTCTCTCTCTCTCTCTCTCTCTCTCTCTCTCTCTCTCTCTCTCTCTCTCTCTCTCTCTCTCTCTCTCTCTCTTCACTACTACTATCTATCCTTTTAGCTGTTTTCTATTTAAGGTCTGGCCTCGTGGAAGGCTTTTTTTCTCCCTGACTGTGGCCCTCAACCCCACAGACTGAGGGCATAACATGGACGAAGAATGACTCCCTCACGTATAAAGTATTATTCTTGTGTCGTCTGGGAATTTCAAACGATGTTTAACGCAAAAATGGGGGTGGTTACAAGTATGGCTGACCCGTGACCTCTAAGTATCCATGAGGTAAGGTTCAATCAATAAAAACCTTGGCAAGTGTGGCTAGCATTGAGGTGAGGTTTTTAATACATCTTACAGGTGTGTGTGTGTGTGTGTGTGTGTGTGTGTGTAGGACGGATCTCGTAAAACAGGTCGGCAGGTATATCACCTTACATGCGGGAGTGACCAGAGCAGGTCAGGGCTGTACCTGCAGGTAGTACCTCTCCTGCCTCGAACCTGCACCCACTCCTGCACCCACTAACACATTCCTACACCCACCACCACCCACCCAATCCTGCACCCACCACCCACCAACACATTCCTACACCCACCACCACCCACCCAATCCTGCACCCACCACCCAGCAACACACTCCTACACCCAGCAACACACTCCTGCACCCACCACCCATCCACCCTGCAGGACACTACCTTCTATGTCCTCATCTTTACATCTTAACCAACTCACTTCAAAGCATACCCACCCACCACACACACACACACCTGGCCTAGGCTGGTGCGTGTGTGTGTGTGTGTGTGTGTGTGTGTGTGTGTGTGTGTGTGTGTGTGTGTGTGTGTGTGTGTGTGAGCAAGGACAGTAAATCCATGTATACAAGGTAAAGGGACGGGGGCACAACCCGAGTGTAGAACTCCCTCCCCGTAACACACAAACAGTACTCACACACCAGGCTTGGACCTGGTGAATCTTCACACACACACACACACACACACACACACACACACACACACACACACACGAATCTCATCTCACCGTATCACTAAATCACATATTCCACAGGATGTTCACGAAGCCAGACATTCAATACACTTTACCCCACGTGGGAATTACAACTTCTACGTTTCATTCGTTATACATCCACAACAACAACAACAACAACAACAACAACAACAACAACAACTAACGTAAAGACGCCGAGGTTGTGAAGGGACCGGGGGGGGAGCCTCAACCCCCCCCCCCCCCCCCCTTTTTCCCTCGAGGGTACAAGCAAGAAAGCCAACGATCATTACGACACGACTATGTATGGCCGGCTCACGAACCACCACACTGTCCAGCATCACACGGCTACCTGGTCGAGAACGAGAGACGGACGAGTTCGAATCTGAGAGAGAGAGAGAGAGAGAGAGAGAGAGAGAGAGAGAGAGAGAGAGAGAGAGAGAGAGAGAGAGAGAGGATGAGAGAGAGAGGCTGGGTAACTGTGTGTGGTCAAGTTGACCCGCTTGGCCACAACCGCACAACCTTTGGTATATTACGACGTGACCTTTGACCTGACCCTGAAACTTATCAAACCCGGCGCTACGACCCTCGACGAGTCTTGGGCCTGACCTCTGACCCTGATCCTAAAAGGTCATGTCTGAGGTTATGCCATCGTAGCCATGGGTCGTACCCTGGTGCTGTACCGTCGTGCTGTAGGGTCGTACCGTCGTGGTGCAGGGTCGTACCGTCATGATGTAGGGTCGTACCGCCGTGCTGTATGGTCGTACCATCGTGCTGTAGGATCGTACCGTCGTGTTGCAGGGTCGAACCACCGTGCTGTATGGTCGTACCGTCGTGCTGTGGGGTCGTACCGTCGTGTTGTAGGCCGTACCGTCGTGCTGTACGGTCGTACCGTCGTGTTGTAGGCCTTACCGTCGTGCTGTAGTGTCGTACCGTCGTGCCGTAGGGTCGTACCGTTGTGCTGTAGTGTCGTACCGTCGTGCCGTAGGGTCGTACCGTTGTGCTGTAGGGTCGTACCGTCGTGCTGTAGGATCGTACCGTCGTGCCGTAGGGTCGTACAGTCGTGCAGAAGGGGTTAATGTCAGGGGTGAGAGCCTGCTGCTGAAGCCACTAAGGTAATCAGTCACCAGCCCAGTTACTAATGGCTGGTTGACCACTATGTCTTGATAACCTCCCCTCTCACCCACCCGCCTCCTCCCTCCACAGCTGACAGTCAACCACCTCCTCCCTCCACAGCTGACAGTCACCCACCTCCTCCCTCCCCAGCTGACAGTCACCCACCTCCTCCCTCCCCAGCTGACAGTCACCCACCTCCTCCCTCCCCAGCTGACAGTCACCCACCTCCTCCCTCCCCAGCTGACAGTCACCCACCTCCTCCCTCCACAGCTGACAGTCACCCACCTCCTCCCTCCCCAGCTGACAGTCACCCACCTCCTCCCTCGCCAGCTGATAGTCACCCACCTCCTGTCTCCCCAGCAGACAGTCACCCACCTCCTCCCTCGCCAGCTGACAGTCACCCACCTCCTGTCTCCCCAGCAGACAGTCACCCACCTCCTCCCTCGCCAGCTGACAGTCACCCACCTCCTGTCTCCCCAGCAGACAGTCACCCACCTCCTCCCTCGCCAGCTGACAGTCACCCACCTCCTGTCTCCCCAGCAGACAGTCACCCACCTCCTCCCTCGCCAGCTGACAGTCACCCACCTCCTGTCTCCCCAGCAGACAGTCACCCACCTCCTCCCTCGCCAGCTGACATTCACCCACCTCCTGTCTCCCCAGCAGACAGTCACCCACCTCCTCCCTCGCCAGCTGACAGTCACCCACCTCCTGTCTCCCCAGCAGACAGTCACCCACCTCCTCCCTCGCCAGCTGACAGTCACCCACCTCCTGTCTCCCCAGCAGACAGTCACCCACCTCCTCCCTCCCCAGCTGACAGTCACCCACCTCCTGTCTCCTCAGCAGACAGTCACCCACCTCCTCCCTCGCCAGCTGACAGTCACCCACCTCCTGTCTCCCCAGCAGACAGTCACCCACCTCCTCCCTCCCCAGCTGACAGTCACCCACCTCCTGTCTCCCCAGCTGACAGTCATCCACCTCCTGTCTCCCCAGCTGACAGTCACCCACCTCCTGTCTCCCCAGCTGACAGTCACCCACCTCCTGTCTCCCCAGCAGACAGTCACCCACCTCCTGTCTCCCCAGCAGACAGTCACCCACCTCCTCCCTCCCCAGCTGACAGTCACCCACCTCCTCCCTCCCCAGCTGACAGTCACCCACCTCCAGTCTCCCCAGCAGACAGTCACCCACCTCCTCCCTCCCCAGCTGACAGTCACCCACCTCCTGTCTCCCCAGCAGACAGTCACCCACCTCCTCCCTCCCCAGCTGACAGTCACCCACCTCCAGTCTCCCCAGCAGACAGTCACCGCCCCCCCCCCCCCTCTCTCTACTGACTGTCTCATGGGGGTAGGGAGGGACCCTGACAGCAGTTATACGGTCAACAGTTCGAACGGACCAGGCGAGCCACACAGCCCCTCACCAAAGACGACCCCTCACCCATTTCTATCCACGCAGCCCCTCACCAAAGACGACCCCTCACCCATTTCTATCCACGCAGCCCCTCACCAAAGACGACCCCTCACCCATTTCTATCCACGCAGCCCCTCACCAAAGACGACCCCTCACCCATTTCTATCCACGCAGCCCCTCACCCATGCCTACGTCAACCCTACGAAAACCATGGAAGCACTTGTGCACTCAGCATATAGAGGCGTTAACCGAACGATTACACCACAACCTTAGGAGAAAACGAATCATGCAAGATATATATATATATATATATATATATATATATATATATATATATATATATATATATATATGTTTACCAAATGGTGTCCTAGCTTCGTCTCTTCGATGTATATCAACTGACTGTTATATTTCTCTCTTGTCTCTCCCCTGATGATGTGATTATTACACGAAAGTGCACTTGGGAACTTTTCGTGTTTCATTTTCCCCGTGGACTCCTAGGAATATATATATATATATATATATATATATATATATATATATATATATATATATATATATATATATATATATAACGACAAATTTCCCAGCTAGAAATCTGGAGCATCAATGTTTTGCCTGCAATCATGCCTGTGGTGGAAGTCCACTGATCCGCGCCAAGACATGCTAACAATTTCAGCCAATCGTCAACCTCACATCCAAGTGTGCACCATTAACTTGCGTACGCACACCCGCCACGAAACCTGGTCGTAAACACGGCAAGACTCCAACACTTCCTTCAGGATTCTCCCTCGTACATTTATGAACGGAGTCATCCATTGGTTACCGTGATAAACAGTCTTGTTATCTGTCCCCTGACTGGCGTAAAACCCAAGACCTACCTGTTATCTCTCCTCTCATTGGCCAACACCTAAGACATACCCGTTATCTCTCCTCTCACTGGCCAGGACCCAAGACCTACCTGTTATCTCTCCTCTCACTGGCCAGGACCTAAGACATACCCGTTATCTCTCCTCTCACTGGCCAGGACCCAAGACCTACCTGTTATCTCTCCTCTCACTGGCCAGGACCCAAGACCTACCTGTTATCTCTCCTCTCACTGGCCAGGACCCCAAGACCTACCTGTTAACCCCGTTTTTATTGGCCAACACGCCAAAGCTACTGGAATGGCGGGGGATGAGGGAGGGCGGGGGATTAACCCGGCACTCAGGTCGCAGTAATCTCCCGCTGGCACTCGGCTTAACGTGTGCTGAAGTAGGTGCTGACGGCTGACAGTGCCTCGCTCCTGACGCTGTCACCCCTCTCCTGGTGTGGCGAGGTGCTGTAACCTCTGCAGCACGACCCCTTGAGCACGACGGTACGACCCATTGAGCACGACGGTACGACCCCTCAAGCACAACGGTACGACCCCTTGAGCACGACGGTACGACCCTTTGAGCACGACGGTACGACCCCTTGAGCACGACGGACCGACTCTTCAGCAAAAACGACGCTATCCTTGAGCACGAGGACACGACCCCTTAGGTATAATGGCCTGGGCTTTGACCTGACCCTATATGACCTAGACAGATATCACATCAAGACACTATCAATACACTTCACATTATGTCAGTCACATAACAATGTTCCCCTCGCTATATCTGACGCACTTCGACACGACAATTCTTATATACAGACATTAAGGATGTCTTAAATCTTATATACAGACATTAACGATGTCTTAAATCTTATATACAGACATTAAGGATGTCTTAAATCTTATATACAGACATTAAGGATGTCTTAAATCTTATATACAGACATCAAGAATGTCTTAAATCTTACCGGTAGTTATCATATAAACTCTTCCACGTCTCTATGAAACAGTAATTTTAAGGTAATTCCTAACCTCAAACCTGTAGCTACAGACGCTTCCTCACAACCAAGATGTTTTCATAACGCAAGAGGTTATGAAACCTTGTTGTACCACAGCACGTATGCCATCTCGTCCCTCCATATTAAGAGTACGTGTGCCCTACTTTCCCTGCAAAGGAAAGGGGCGCATGTCTCTCCCTTCCCTCCCTCCTCTCACATTAAAGGCACGCGCCCTCTGTCACCCTTCACATAACGACGATATTGAGAAGGGGACAAAGCCTGGGCCAGCGCTAATAGCACAGAGCAACGCAATTCTTACATGAGGAAAACGTGACTAATGTGTGTGTGTGTGTGTGTGTGTGTGTGTGTGTGTGTGTACATTACCAAGCCTAGGGACTCTACTCTCTGACCCCACAACGGTACGGCCCTCGAACACCACGATACGGTCCTCGAGCACGACGGTACGGGTCTCGAACACGACGGTACGGCCCTCGAGCACGACGGTACGGCCCTCGAACACGACGGTACGGCCCTCGAACACGACGGTACGGCCCTCGAACACGACGGTACGGCCCTTAAGCACGACGGTACGGCCCTCGAGCACGACGGTACGGCCCTCGAGAAGGGAGGTAAGACACCTTGAGTATGATAGCCTAGCCTTTGACCTGACCTGACACGACCGTGTCAAGGCGTACACAAGAGCCAGTCATCTACACAACATAGCCAGTAACCAACCAGCAACTATCATACGCACTACACACCATCGATGACGCACAAATACGCTGTATGAGCCAAGGTACGCACGTGCGCTATTGGGAGCAAGGTACGCACGGTCGCTAATAAGAGTAAGGTACGCATGCGCACTATTCAGAGCAAATTACGCATGCGCGCTGTTGAGAGCGAGTTACGCATGCGTAATACTAAGAACAAGGTTCACGCATGCGCACTATTACTACTATTACAAGTTGGCAACGGTATGGTCGGTATGGCACCTCACTGTAAATCCAAGTGGAGTTAAGGACTAAATTTCAAAACCAATACTTAAGTGAATCTTGTAAAACATTTACACGTGTGTGTATATATGACGAAATACTTGCACGTCTGTTTACAATCTTTTACATCAACCCAGCCTCGGTGAGGTAGCGTTACCAACTGACATTCTGAGCCCTGCCAGGACAAATCCTCACTTGGCTCCTTTTCTTTCCTACTTTTTAAGATGTGACAATCAAGGAGGGGAGGCTTCCCATATATGTGTGTGTGTGTGTATATATATATATATATATATATATATATATATATATATATATATATATATATATATATATATATATAGTGTAAGGTAACTGTAGAGCGCGTGATCTACTATATGCCAAAAAAAAAAAAAAAAATGAAACAATAAGTTCCCAAGTGCACTTTTGTGTAATGATCACATCATCAGGGGAGACACAAGAATGAGACTCGTTGAACAGTCAGCTGATATATGGGGAAGAGAAGTAGCTAAGACGCCATAGGAGGACGAGGGGATGGTGGTGCTCGGGTCTGGCATCATGGCTGCAATAAAATTCTTATTATGTGGACAAGAGAAGGAAATGCTGAAATTTTTTACCTTCGAGAAAGCTATCCAATTTCGACGTCTTATATCTCGTTCTTGCATCTCCCTTGAGGATGTGATAATTACACGAAAGTGCACTTGGGAACTTATCGTGTTTCACTTTCCTGTCTTTTTTTTTGCATATATGTATATATATATATATATATATATATATATATATATATATATATATATATATATATATATATATATATATCAGAGAAGGCTAAACAGGGTAATATGGAAGTTATATAAGCGTACCACTATGGCTGCCATCACGGGTTATGCCTGAGAATAAAAAATGTGTCCAGAGATGAACTCTTCCCCCCGGCTGCACCTCGCCACACATGATGATTGGACGAGAGGGTAAACAGAGCCAGCCAATCAGGTGGCTGAGCTGGGTGGGGGGTGGGGGGAGAGGAGGAGACCTTGATTGCTTCTCGCCCAGGATTATAGCGCCGCCCGGGACAAGGACGGGTCCATAGCTAGCGATGGCAGGGGGGGGAAAGGAGGGAGAGGACATTGTAGGATGGGTCAACAAGAGCCGATGGGGGGAATAGGAGAGGACATGGTAGCATGGGTTAGTAGGAGGTGATGAGGGGGAATGGGTGATGACAGCGTGGCACTGGTCCATACCCGATGGGGGAGAAGACAAGGACCTCTGTGTACAGCTGAACCCCGAGGTGTCCCGACCCGTAAACAACCACGTGGAGTCCCGACCCGTAAACAACCACGTGGAACCCGACCAGTAAACAACCACGTGGATCCCGACCAGCAAACAACCACGTGGAACCCGACCCGTAAACAACCCCGAGGAGTCCCGACGCGTAAACAACCACGTGGATCCCGACCCGTAAACAACCACGTGGAACCCGACCCGTAAACAACCCCGAGGAGTCCCGACGCGTAAACAACCACGTGGAACCCGACCCGTAAACAACCACGTGGAACCCGACCAGCAAACAACCACGTGGATCCCGACCAGAAGCAGGCAACCACATGGGATTCTCCCACAGAAAGCCACCCTGACACCGGGAATCGAACGTGTCGCGAGTCGCTGGTGACGACACTGACGTCACAGCGGATGACGTGGTGGGGGGCCAATTAAAGATGAAAATCTGTACGGGAAAGTCGGAATTAATCCTACTGCCCCCCCCCCCCCTCCCCGACTTCTCTACGAGCGATGCACAAACAATTTAACCTTTAAAAAGCGTGATCGAGCCGACGTGACGCATCCACGCCACGTTACCATCATTTCACTCCACTAGTAACACGGTAGGCGAGGGAGCCAATAACATTTCCCCCCTTTTCCATTACACTTCTAAAGGTCTGACGTTATGTCTAACGAAGTAACGGAGGCGAACCCTCCATTTTTGCCGAAGAATAAACGACATTATTACGCCATATTTTCCCCCTGTGGATTGCGTAGAAGAATACCATCCATTATCTCTGTCGTACTGCTGGACTACGACGGTCGAGAGCTCGAAGATGAACATTCTCTCTTTGTCTATCATCACTTTCCAAAAGAAGGAAATCAGCTGCTAGGTCTTGTGTTATCTGTCCTTCCCATGTACTGTCCTCCAGCAGATAACCTGGTCATAGACCATCAGGTCTTGTGTTATCTGTCCTTCCCATGTACTGTCCTCCAGCAGATAACCTGGTCATAGACCATCAGGTCTTGTGTTATCTGTCCTTCCCATGTACTGTCCTCCAGCAGATAACCTGGTCATACACCATCAGGTCTTGTGTTATCTGTCCTTCCCATGTACTGTCCTCCAGCAGATAACCTGGTCATAGACCATCAGGTCTTGTGTTATCTGGCCACAGGATATCACCACGCCAGTCTGGCCCTCAGACCATAAGAACATTTAACACCATACACAGAGGTGGGACAGTGGCAAGAGACCACCAAGGCCACCTCATTAATTACCATAATTACGCTCTGTAATGATCACTTTCATTAGCGACCTATTTCTCACGGGACGGGAGGGTATAATGTAGGAAAGAAAACATCGCTCCCACAGTGATGTCGTCAACTGCTGAGGTGTTACGAAGACAGCACAGCCATCTTGACTGACAACCAGTAAAACACACACACACACACGGCTGTGCGTGTGTACACATGGAAGACATGGTACACACATACAGAAGGTGAAGAGACCCGGCAACAAGAACGTAGACTCTCCGTAACGCACAAAACAGTAACCTCTCTCTCTCTCTCTCTGTCACACACACACAAGAAATTGGGGCCACGTGGGGCAGAACTCTCTCCCACCACTACTGCACAAAATACGTATAACAAAACCAGTTATTACAAACACACACACACACAAGAAGCAATGATGAACGTGTCGTATTCTTAGGAATAATTCTTAAAAGAGGTTAAAACACACAAAGACCTGCCCAGTGCAGTCTGTCCACTTCTTTGACTCCTCCTCCTTAACAGACCACCACATACACAGGGACGGCGCATGCGTGGTCTTACAACTGCCCTGCACACCTTCTCTGATTGGTGGATTTAGCTTGACGGTGGCGACCTGAATGACCACCCTCCCCCTAACCATGACAACAGGCGACACTCCAGCCCAGACACAACCCACCATGCACCTTCCTCACCCCACGACTCTATTTTCATTCTCTCTTTTCTTCTCCTCTGACCAGGTTCTTCGACTTACTGAACATTCATACTCGTTTTCCTTTTCATTTCAACCTAGTCCATCTGGAATTTGGATCACAATGTCCTTGTGGGCTCCAGGCATATTACAGTCTTCCTCAGCCATGGGTCAAGCCAATCTCTCATCATCCATCAACCACTAACCCAGTCAACCAGGCCACGACCACCCAGTTAAACCAGTCAACTAGGTGGTAGTACCCAGTTAAACCAGTCAACCAGGCCACTACTACCCAGTTAAACCAGTCAACCAGGCCACTATCACCCAGTTAAACCAGTCAACCAGGCCACTACTAACCAATTAAACCAGTCAACTAGGCCACTACCACCCAGTTAACCAAGTCAACCAGGCCACTACTACCTAGTTAAACCAGTCAACCAGGCCACTATCACCCAGTTCAGCCAGTCAACCAGGCCACTAACATCCACTTCAGCCAGTCAACCAGGCCAATACCACCCAGTTAAACCAGTCAACCAGGCCAGTACCACCCAGTTAAACCGGTCAACCAAGCCACTACCACCTAGTTAAACCATTCACCACACAATCGACTAACCCAATTATAATCCTCATCAATCTAATCATTCTATCCAACATCCAGTCAACCAAACCACCACCTCGTCAATCAATCCACCACCTAGTCAACCAAACCCATCAGCCCGCCAATCAAGCAGGCCAGCAGGCAGGGGAAGAAGCAGGCAAGCAGGTAAAGGAAGGAAAACCGATCCTTTGGGAAAGCTGCCAATTAAGAAGGTAATTAACAACATACCCACTTGCTCTGGCCGTAAGGCAGTACACTGGAGAGCGGGGGTTGTCAAAACTCACCTGTAAAGAGAAAACACGTTATTAGTCCAGGTGACAACACTAAAACCTTACTACAACTACATCATAACATCAAGTATACCGCTACTCTACACTCACATGTCATATATATAGGGGATAGGGGATTAAGAATACATCCCACGTATTCCCTGCGTGTCGTAGAAGGCGACTAAAAGGGGAGGGAGCGCGGGGGCTGGAAATCCTCCCCTCTCTCTCTTTTTTTTTTTTTCCAAAAGAAGGAACAGAGGGGGCCAGGTGAGGATATTCCAAAAAAGGCCCAGTCCTCTGTTCTTAACGCTACCTCGCTAACGCGGGAAATGGCGAATAGTTTAAAAGAAAGATATATATATATATATATATATATATATATATATATATATATACCATTATCTAATACCTATAGCTACATCCCTAATGTGCTACATCAGCTTCTACAACTATCAAGCCCTAACTTGCCCCCAACTGATGGAACCCCCACTGTATATCATAGTCTCCCATGCACAATGTATATATTTTCTCTCCACAGAAGAAAACGTAAAATGTAATCCTCTAGGTAACTGATATGCACAAAAGACAACCATTCGTGTGCAAATCAGCTTAATAAAACCAGTGATAATTTTTCGGGGTTACCTGGGAAGACAGTGGGAATGTGACACAGAAGCGCAATGAACAACGGGGCCTCATTTGCATACTGCCGACCTCATCACATGTGATGTCTTACCTGGATATATATATATATATATATATATATATATATATATATATATATATATACACACACAAGTGCCTGAAAAATATGTCACACATTGTTCTCTCTCTCTCTCTCTCTCTCTCTCTCTCTCTCTCTCTCTCTCTCTCTCTCTCTCATCTCTTAATTCTTCAGAGTAAACTCGCTCATGACTTTTCTCTCTTCATTACGAGTAAAACCTTACAAGCCTAAACAAACCCAACAAACACACTGGCTGGCTGGCCATACTCAGCAAACAATGCTGCTACCCAACAAACAATGTTTGCTTCAACAACAGGGGGGGGGGGGTCAGGGAAAACAACAATAGCTCTTGTTTACGTTGAGAAAAGAGACTTCAATTCCTCTATCCCAATGACCAACTAATGACTTAACAAGTCACCCACGATAATGAAAAAATAATCCTACAGTCTCCAACTTCACCATAAATGAAAAACTTTTTCTTTTTCTTCCTCTCTACTTCACGTAGCGCTAAAACTCGCTTGGTTAAGGTGGACACACACACACCCACACCCCAGCGTACGTCAAGACCTCTTAAGAGAGTAAGAGACGACGCCCCCCCAGCAAGCAGGCCCCACATGCGCGTACGTCTGTCGTAATGAACACGAGTGAGGGACGCCTCTCCTGGCCTACCTACCACACGTGGTGAGGGAGGGGAGTCTCACACCTAGCCTCCGTCGGCCAAGAGAAACGTCAGCGAGGGAAACAAACAAGCTGTTTACATACACCAGCTGTTGCCAGCTGGTGTATGGTGGGGGTGAGGCCCAGACCAGCTGGGGACAGGTGATGGGTTAGGGGCGTGTTCCTCCCCCACACACACGAGCCTCCGTAGTGATCACACAAGACATCATCCTACAATCCGGGAAAGATGATCCCCGCACAGTCTTCGCCACCGTCACCTCCTGCCACCAGAGATCCCACGTCCCCTTGTTGCAGTTGGGCACCGCGGACGCATCCAGTCCAAGCTTGTGGACGACATCCATACCCGTCATCCACACTGCTGGTGTAAGCACTGTAGCACCATTTTGTCACTGTCCTTTTCACTGTCTTACTGCCCAAACCCTTTCATCTCCCCCCCACCCCCTTTACTTAGAGCATATACCTGTACTTAATATAGATCATTTATTATCATTATTATCACATTATTATCATCAATTATTATTTTTATTATAATTATTATCATTATTATTATTACCATTATCAATAATATTACATTATTTACGTACGTTGTACAAGACTGGTAGAGAGCGGATTTATGCAAATGAGGCCACTGTTAATTCGTCCCTGATGCTTCCACGTTAGACCAGGATGGTCGACGTGTCAATATTATCATTATCATCATAATCATCATTCATTATCATTTATCATCGTCTTTATTACTATCATATACAAACAAAAACGCACGTGCTTACATTAACAGACAAACACACACAAAAACATATATACATAAACATATGTACAAACACACACAACTTTGCCTGGTGTGTGTGTGTGTGTGTGTGTGTATACACTCGCTACATATGCTCAAGCGGCAGCGCAACACCAGTGTGACGCTTTCTCCCAGCAACACAGCAACACATGCTCGACGAAATTCGACCCGGGGGTTAAAAATGTAACAAGGACGGGTCATAGTGACAGATGGCCTTAAAAGGAATCCATGTGTGAGCAGTACATAAGGGTTAACATCGTACTTAAGGGTTAACACTGTACTTTAGGGTTAATATTATGCCCAAACTGTCGTCAGGGTCAACCATCGCGAGTTAAGGAGGCCAACTCCCTCCTGTGTGTTACCGGACTCCGCCAGCTTGAGGGTTATAGTGGCGGTGGAGAGTGACGTGTGTCAAGGCTGTATCATCATCGTCAGATGACGAAACACAGCAAGGCAAAGAACTCGTTTCAAAGGAGCCTCCCCTGTCCCTGCTACTGAGTGTAGCGCATTTTTCAAACCTTCAGAACCCTCTGCTGGGGTCCTGGGGTTATATAATAATAATACTAATAATAATAATAATAATAATAATAATAACAACAACAACAACAAGAGAAAGCAGATGTGAAGCAAACATGACCTTTCCTTCGTTTGACCTGGGCGCTACCTCGCTTAAGTGGGAAAAGGGAGCAAACAAGCACGGAAAAAAAAATCAAATCAATAATATTAGTAATGATGATAAGCAAGTCAGCTTTCCACGTCCTAAATTACGAGGGGAATTAGACTATGCAAATCAACAGCTCTCAAGGATGCACAAAAGCACGAAGGGAGAAGGTCCACAGGAGGAAGACACAGATGGTAAACAGAACCTGGAGAGAGAAGTTACAGGGAAGAGACACACAGGCCTTAGACTTGTCAACTATGGAAGAGAGAAGAGTAATGGATTATCTGATCACAAACTTGAAATTCTCAAACTACATTCATGATGCGTGTAGCGAATCATTTCTTCGAGACACGTTAAGGACGGAGGAACCAGATATGACATGAAATCAAGAGAAATTTGTTATATAGAAAAAAAGACGTAAAGAGGTACTTCTACAGCGTAGGGGTTGTGAGTGAAGAATGAGGTGGTGAATGTGGACAGTGGACACAGAAAATTTAAAAGGTTGTGACATGGAGAAAGTTCAAAGACACGAGCCCGCCCCCCGAGTGAAGCAAACTACCCCCCCCCTCCCTCCTCCCCCGTAACAATCCAGAGAGGAGCGTGCGGCTACATACATCCTGCACCACACACACACACACACACACACACACACACACACACACACACACACACACACACACACATCACAGCCACCACGAACAACCAGGTTAGGTAACTGGCCCTCTGTGTTACGAACTCTGCCTTGTGTGGGGGTATGAGGTGGACCACCTTATATATATATATATATATATATATATATATATAAGGTACGCAATGTACCGACCAAACCGCTGGGAGGATGAACAGTTGGGTGAACCGTGGGCAGACAGCCGTGCCCAGGAATCGAATCCGGACGGATTCGATTCCTGGGCACGGATATGCAGCCAAAGACGGAAAATGTATAGAGAAAATAGACCCAATAACGACACACTGTAGCACTAATAACATAGGCAGGGGAGGTGTTAATTAATTAAGTGTACGCAAGTTATATTATCCCAGTTACTCGCGAAGTTCCCAGCGGCTAGGACATGGGACGCCCCCGTCCCGCTCCCGGGATGAACTTGGCGTGCATGATAAACAAGCGGGACGGACACGAATCAATCAAGCAGCTGTGGTGGTGGGGCCGTGCCAGCTCAGGGGGTCGATGTGGGGCGGGGGTGCGCGGGGTGGGGGACGAAAGTGCAGCGACCAGGGGACGAGGGATCTCTGGTGGTGGCGGGGCCTGGTGCAGTGCACTGTCTCGCGTCATGATGGCTGTTGGGGCGGGGATGGGGGGGGGGGGGGTAGTTTAAGTCCTGACCTGTGCATCACCTGTTGACAAGGTGTTACAGTCATGGTCAAGACTACATTTTGTGGACCATGGTGGTGTCCGGGTCAGTCAAGGTCGGCAGCTGATCTATCGACAGCGTAACGGCAAAGGAATAGATAACATGGGCTGAGGGCTAGGTGGGGGGCGGGGTGGGTACAGAGGCAGGGAGGGGGGGCGGGCGGCGGGGCACCCCGCCCCTTAATGTGGGATCATTAGCGGGTGGCAGTGCGTCGCCTGGCCGGTCGGCCCGTGCCCGGAACGAACACTTGAACGCCCGCGTTGTTCACTCCGACCGTATGACGTCACCAGCAACATCATTACCTTCTTGTAAAAGTCGAGGCTTTGTCCCCCTCCCCCACCCACCCCCAGGCCGCCCCGCCCATCCTAATGACTCCAAACTCAACCCACAGCGGCACGTCTATACTTAGTGCTAGCGAGTCTACGTCAGCAGAGATGTGCGACTCACGTACACGAACAGGAAGGTGGTGCGAACGCATGCGACTCACGTACACGAACAGGAAGGTGGCACGAACGTATGCGTAACGTGGATTACACGAACAGCGGGACTCACATACTGTGAGCCAACCCAGCAAACATCGAACCCACGTTCTTGCTGGTGTCCTGTTTACCTCTCTCCTGGTCGCCCACACCTCGTCCACCTGGCCGACTCTCCGCTGATCATCTGGGTAAGGTGGGCTGCGAGGTCCCACCATGACCCCGGCTGGGTGTCGGCGCTCCTGCCACATGGGAGGAGTACAACACACACACACACACACACACACACACACGGCTCATATGGTGACCCGCATTCCGACGTGCAGAGAAAGAGGTCTTGTGCTCTCTCTCTCTCTCTCTCTCTCTCTCTCTCTCTCTCTCTCTCTCTCTCTCTCTCTCTCTCTCTCAATGATCCCTTCTCTTGGGGCGAAATACACCCGGACGCTGACCTCCAAAGGTGTCCTACGACCCCGTGTGGTCAAACACACCGCAACCATGGATGCACAGTTGACAACCTTTACCCCAAACGCATGATATCCTCAATCTTCTTTTGTTTTGCAAACTCCGGTCAGGAAGGAAAGTCCGTGAATGATACACAAACGTCGGTGAATAGAGAAAAGCAGGGGAGGGGGGGAGAGGAAATGTATTCCAAGAGTTTTGGTGTAAGCTAAAAACCTGTGAAAAAGGGTCAGGTGGCAGGTGTTAGGTAAGACTTCCAAAGCTTAGCGGTGTAGGGAAAGAAACAGACACAACACAACGGACGCAGAGTAGCCATTTGCCTTAGTGGTTTGCCGAGCAGAGCACATGAGCAAAATGTAATCAGTGTGTATGACATTCATCACGCGTCACCCAATCAAAATCGATAGTTTTATAACCAATATCATGATGACAACGAAAACGGTCAGTGGGTGGCCAGTGTGATGGAAACACTAGAACTGACTCCAACTGTGGAGAGCTTATGAAGAGAAGAAGAGGTCAAGCACACCTGCCTCGAACTCTCCGCTGCCCACATTGTACACCACATTCATCATATTCACCATCCTTACAAACCAGAAGCGCCATTCTCCAAATCACCACTGAACTACCCCCCAGCCTGTGTATCTCTTTAATCCCAGATGAGAGAGACACGACGAAGAACACCTTCGAACAGAACATATCCCACCAGCGATGCGATGCAACTTGGCTACTTAACCCCCTTGACGCGGACGATCGTAACAGCGACGTATACATAACGCCCCCTCCTCCTCCTCCTCCTCCTCCTGCACACGAGCCTGAGGTGTGTAGGGGGTCCATCTGGCAAGGCTGTGTGACCCGGCATACATAATGCTGCCTCATGAGAGGCACCACTGTCCACGGATCAGGAGCCAGCAGCAACAACTGCCCACGTGATGGTGCCTCGACCCGCGTCCTCCCGAGGCTGCCTCGCTCCTCCCCGGCGACCTGGTATACCAGACCGGAACTCTGAGATAGATAGATAGATAGATAGATAGATAGATCTATTCACGCGTTCCGTAAGAATGATTTTGCCCAAAGGCTGGGGAGGTTGTCAAAAAAACACAGCTCGATAGCACTATTTCCTGAATAAAATTCCCTGGAATATCACATTCCCGAAATCATGACCCATGTATAGATTGTATCGTAGTCTTCTTCTGTTTCTTTTTGATCAGCTGATCACCCAATTATTTTGCTCTGGTGTTGTCAGCAAAGCATCTTAACACGTGTTTCCTTACTTCGCTCTCTGTCTGTCTGTCTGTCTGTCTTACTTCTCGGTCTGTCTGTCTGTCTGTCTTCATTGTTATACAGGGGACTGAACGCTAACCCCGACACAACAGCGTTACGAAACGAGGTTCCATGTCCCGCTACTTGGAAATTTGGATCTAATTCAAAACTTTGATTCATCTTCTTATCTTTATCCCGTTGTTTCCCCCCTCTCTCTCTCTCTTTCGCAACTTCCTCTTGTTAGAATTCTCTCAAATGGCTTAGTGACCTGTTACCTATCCTTTACCAGTCAGGCTATAGGTCACACCATCATACCCAAAGGTCGCACCGTCTACTTCTCCTACAGTGACCTTGCTCCTCTCCTGACCTTCCTCTGACCTTACTTACTGATCCTCTTCCATCGCGTTTCTCGTCCCTCTTTTCCTTCTTGTCTGTCCAACCTCAAGTCACGACACAGAAACACACACACACACACACACACACACACACAATGTTCCAGTCCCTCCATTTTCAGCTGTGGGTTCCTCTCTCTCTCTCTCTCTCTCTCTCTCTCTCTCTCTCTCTCTCTCTCTCTCTCTCTCCTCCGTGCCCATTCGCTACCAACTGCCTCAGCGCCACCTGCGTGTGATACCCCCCTCCCCCCAGCTGTGGCGGAAGGTGCTCGCCTTCGACACCAGGCAACAGCGAGTGGCCCCGCGCTGGAAGATGCTGGACCTGGTGGGTTAAAACCCATCCGTCGCGTGGGGACCCCCGAGGCAACGCACATCGCTATGCCCCGTGATCAACCTGCAGGAGACGGGGAGGGAGGAGTCCTGCCACTCCTGCAACCCCACCCTCCGGCAATATTCAACTCTCGCGCTTCAACCTTCAGCAGGCTATCAGGAGTTTCAGGAGTTTCCCTTGGTGGAGGGGGAGGGAGAGACACACACACACACACCCTGGTAGCCTCAGCCTCACGCCCCGACAACAGATGAGTTTCTCCAGAGGCAGGGAGGGAGGGAGAGGAGGCAGGGAGGAGAGGCAGACGTGCAGGGAGGCGCCAGCAACAGACGCCCCTTGCCACACAGGACGCCTGTCTCATACCTCAGCTTTAACACACTCCACAGCCTCCACTTGTCTCCCTTGTCCTTGAAGCACCACCCTCCCTCCTTCACTCCACCTGCCTACTCCATACCCTCCCTGTTCCAGACTACCTGCCTACTCCATACACTCCCTGTTCCACTCCTCCTACCTACTCCATACCCTCCCTGTTCCACTCCTCCTACCTACTCCATACCCTCCCTGTTCCACTCCTACCTACTCATACACTCTCTGTTCCACTTTCCCTGCCTACTCCATACCCTCCCTTTTCCACTCCAACTACCCATTCCATTCCCCCCTCCCTCCAAGCTACTCCTTCTCCTCATCAACGAATATCACACCGAAGACAAGAGACCAACTTGGGTTGTCACAGTTTACCCCTTCAAACTGGAAACCGAAATGAAATTATTCTTCAAAACATCTCACGAATCTACAGCAGGCTACACTGCAAACCAAGAGAGGTTTACACAGTTTACCTGCCAGGACTGCAAACCAAGAGAGGTTTACACAGTTTACCCGCCAGGACTGCAAACCGCTGACGGGTCTATATAGACCAGTTTAGTTACGAGTGAAACAGTCATACCAGCAGGAGGGACATGTCGGGTCCTGACACACTCCTTCTGTATTATGGGAAGTACATGGAAAACGACAAGCCAACTTATTATTCATCCCCTTCACTCTAAACCCCCGTCCAGTCTAACGCACTTTGAAGATATTAATCTATTCATTCATCACCAGCTATCTCTCCCTTTCATCTCTTAATCATTATTCATCGCTAGCTATCATTCCCTATCATCTATCAATCATTTATCTATCGCTAGTTATCAGTCCCTTTCATTTATCAAACATAATCTATCGCTAGCTATCTCTATATTTCATCTATTAATCATGTATCTATTGCTAGTTATCACTTCCTTTCATCTATTAACCATCCATCTATCGCGAGCTATATCTCCCTTTTGTCTACTAACCA
Source organism: Panulirus ornatus (assembly GCF_036320965.1). Lineage (NCBI taxonomy): Eukaryota > Metazoa > Arthropoda > Malacostraca > Decapoda > Palinuridae > Panulirus > Panulirus ornatus. The sequence goes on from NC_092282.1 coordinate 24,456,734, forward strand.
TCCATCTATCGCTAGCTATCACTCTCTTTCATTTATTAACCATCCATCTATCGCTACCCATCACTCCCTTTCATCTATTAACCATCCATCTATCGCTAGCTATCTCTCCCTTTCATCACCTTAATTTCTCCATCTCTGCAACTACAGTGTACAGACAGGCCTGTCAGTCTAGTCCACCCACCATCCATCCACCCGTCCATCCGCTCATGCTCCATCCACCCGCTCTTCCATTCAACCCCCAGGCATCACCACTGGAGTCATCCATCACCAGTGGGACCTGGCTGGGGTGGCTGAGGGAGGGATTCGAACCAATGACCTCTGTGGCTCTCCCGGATGGCCCGGGAACAGAGACCACAGGAGGGTTTGCGTAACACACCACCAGGTGGGGGGGGGGGGGGGGGGGATCGTACCCAGCCCCTCAGCGCCTGAGAGTAATTTACATATTTACTGATGGGACCATGTCTCGTACACGGTGGGCCACATACCGTCCACATAATGTGGCCCGCAGTCACACATTGTCGCACCAACTCACGCCCTCGTGATAGCATAGAAAGTAAACCAAATCAATTGTGCCAGAGAGAGAGAGAGAGAGAGAGAGAGAGAGAGAGAGAGAGAGAGAGAGAGAGAGAGAGAGAGAGAGAGAGAGAGAGAGATGGGTCACGTCTCGGCCACCCAGCACAGAGACCCGGACCCACGCGCGTGCATCAGGATCGTAACCCAGTTGAAGTGAAGTACAAACCACTGCCTTCTGTGGCCACGTTCACGACAGCGACGCGAGAGACGTTCTTCTGTAAACGTTGTAACAAACACATTCTGGTCCGTAAAACGTTGCAGCGTACCACTGTATTCACCCCAGCCATCTATACTTTCTATAATACCATCCCCCCCCCCCATTACAACGTTTATACATGTCAAACAAAGGCCTGATAGGAAGAGACTTAATGATGGGTCATTATGACACGGAGGCTCGGGTCATCCCCCGCAGGAGTGGCCCGGGTTTAAAATGGGCGTGTTGGGGGCACGAAATGGGCGTGCCGGGGGGGCCTGAAAATAGGTACAAGCAGGAGCAGCAGGATGCGACACTAGCACTAGTAGTAAGAGCCAAGCGAAGAAGATGACCTACTGTAGGGCAGTGCGAAGAGCCAGGAAGAGTGACCCCATACTCCTCAATGAGGTCAAGTCAGGTCAACAGACAGACAGACAGACAGACAGACAGACAGACAGACACACACACACACACACACACACACACACACACGTACATCACTTAACTAAAGAGGATCAGAAACAGTAGCCATGCACATGGCTGGGTCACCATGACTCATGACTGCCTCGTGCACACACATGCGCTGGTGCGGTTAGCGTTGCTGACCATGAATCACGGATTGGGCCCAAGTGGTCTCGACTCACGGGCGTGGCACTCGGCCCACACCCAACCCTGGTGTCCATCCTGTCTCCTCAGGTCTGGTCGATAAATGGGAATATGGCTTGCGTGTGTGTGTGTGTGTGTGTGTGTGTGTGTGTGTGTGTGTGTGTGTGTGTTAACGAGACGGGACAACACAAGTGTAAAACTCTCTCCTCGTAACACAAAAAATAGTAAACACAAGCAGACAGACGCCATCTACGGGAGGCAGGTGCAACACGACCCATCCTTATGTACCACGTCAGAGAGAAATACTATATTCTTAACATGAAAATTCACCCCTTCCCCCCTTCCCTCACGCTTCACGAGGCGGGAGAAGGGGAGAGGAGGGGAAAAAAAAGTGGAACTTACAGCTGCCTGGCTTCAGAGAGTGACAAGCCACATGACACCCTCTTGTTTACCCTCACATCAAACAGCAGCTAAACACTGGGAAGCCAAGTGCGTAGACGTGGTGCCTTGGCACTGCAGACATATGGCATTCTATGGGTGCCACCAATACGGCCTCAGTGTCTACAGTGCCTCACTCTGGGGGGGAGACACTGTTCATGTACCGTGCCAGGAGGCCGCCACAGTGACGCACGCCACACGATACGTCGCATATAACCCGATGTTCCAACACACATTACAACACCAGTCAGTCAGGTCCCCATGGCAGAAGGGAAAAGAAGGCGAGGAAGGAAAGGGCGAGACAAGCCTTTAAAAAACAAGGGCCCGAGACAGGTTAAGGGTAGAGGGGATATCTGAAAACAAGGGCCCCTAACAGGTTAAGGGTACAGGCAGACATCTGAAAACAAGGGCCCCTAACAGGTTAAGGGTACAGGCAGACATCTGAAAACAAGGGCCCCTAACAGGTTACGGGTAGAGGGGACATCTGAAAACAAGGGCCCCTAACAGGTTAAGGGTAGAGGGGACATCTGAAAACAAGGGCCCCTAACAGGTTACGGGTAGAGGGGACATCTGAAAACAAGGGCCCCTAACAGGTTAAGGGTAGAGGGGACATCTGAAAACAAGGGCCCCTAACAGGTTACGGGTAGAGGGGACATCTGAAAACAAGGGCCCCTAACAGGTTAAGGGTAGAGGGGACATCTGAAAACAAGGGCCCCTAACAGGACACGGGTAGAGGGGATATCTGAAAACAAAGGGCTCGAGACAGGTCAAGGCCTGGCAATTCTTTAACACCAAACATGTCACAACCTGCCGAGGTCAGATATGTTGTCAACAGTGCCATGGACAAGAGATATGTGGGTTGACAGTGACATGGACACGAGATATGTGGGTTGACAGTGACATGGACACGAGATATGTGGGTTGACAGTGACATGGACACGAGATATGTGGGTTGACAGTGACATGGACACGAGATATGTGGGTTGACAGTGACATGGACACGGGATATGTGGGTTGACAGTGACATGGACACGGGATATGTGGGTTGACAGTGACATGGACACGAGATATGTGGGTTGACAGTGACATGGACACGGGATATGTGGGTTGACAGTGACATGGACACGAGATATGTGGGTTGACAGTGACATGGACACGGGATATGTGGGTTGACAGTGACATGGACACGAGATATGTGGGTTGACAGTGACATGGACACGAGATATGTGGGTTGACAGTGACATGGACACGAGATATGTGGGTTGACAGTGACATGGACACGGGATATGTGGGTTGACAGTGACATGGACACGAGTTATGTGGGTTGACAGTGATATGGACACGAGTTATGTAGGTTAACAGTGACTTTACCCTTGTGAGAAGTGACGGACAGTGAACCTGTCGCACCTCCTTCACTGTTCGCCGACCTCCTCCATGGAGGAGGGAAAAAGGAAAACAAAATATCCAAACTGCAAATATTAAAAGCGAAGATTTACAGTGACGTCATTATTACCCCCCCCCCCCCCCCCCCCACGGCCTGCTTACCTGCCTTCATGTTTTGCAGAGTTGATTAACTCCTTACCCCCCCTCCGTTCTTCCCCCTCTACCCCATGAAAAATGGAGGTTGAGGAGGGGGAGGAGGAAAGGAAAGGGGGAGGGAGTCTCTCTTGCCATATTTCATTAGCCTGAGACGGAGGGGATATGAGATCCCGGGCGAGAGCGGTAGGACCTCCCTGGCCAATCATGCAGGATAGAGATCTCATTAACGTGACGCTGATGCCTCCCGTTATGACCAAATATGTGACGGTGATTATCACGTCCAGCAACCAGGCCATTTGAAGACGCGCTCAAGAAAACATGGGAGGGTACGGGGACGCGGCTCACGTGTTCAGCACAGCACCGGAACACGGTGCAGGGTACACCAGTCCCACGGTACACGAGGTACCGCGGTATACAAGGTGCATCAGGCCCCCCGGTACACGAGGTACCACAACTACGGTACAAGGTACGCCAGTTCCCCCGGTACACTGGGTACAAAAGCCACTGTCCAGGGTGCACCTACAATGGTACAAGGGGTACGACTGTACACGAGGTACCACAACTACAGTACAAGGTACGCCAGTTCCCCCGGTACACTGGGTACAAAAGCCACTGTCCGGGGTGCACCTACAATGGTACAAGGGGTACGACTGTGGTGCACGGTACCATCCTCAATTGTACCTTACTGGTCGGAAGCGCGTCCCTTCCTTGTCCATCAGAGGTTCCACCAGTACACATCATGTACACTGTACGTCCACGGTACACTAGGTCACTGCCAGCCCTCCAGCGTGGCACAAATACACTGCAAGATCATCATGGGAGCAGTACACTATAAGAGTACAATACTATCAGAGTACACTATAAGACCACCATCTTGGGAGCAGTACACTATCACAGTACACTATAAGACCTCGAGTGTTGGCGACATGTTCGCTAAGGACGTCCTCAGAAATGAACAAAAATATCCTCCACTCTCACCACAAAATATGGTCTTTTCTGAACCTTTTTTTTTGGTGGCGTGTGGGGACGTACACAGATACCCACCCACCCACACATACACACGCACACAGGGTTCACTCCACATCGCCGTGTCTTTGATTAATTAAATAAAGTTATCCTCTTTCCTTTACTGTCCCCCCCCCCCACCACCACTGCATCGAACCCCCCAAACCAAAGCGCCAGTAGCAAAAACTAAGGAAACCTAACCTCTCTCTCTCTCTCTCTCTCTCTCTCTCTCTCTCTCTCTCTCTCTCTCTCTCTCTCTCTCTCTCTCTCTCATATCTAAAGACACCTGGCGTGAAGTATACGAGGTGGTGACTCACTCTATCCAGTCGTGTGGGAGTATGATGGGCGGGGGGGTTGTACCATACACACACACGAGACACCGGGGTTCGGCGAGATCCCCGCTGGGGTTGGGGGGGGAGGGGTGGTTCCATGTCCCCGGGACGACGTAACCAGCTGGAGTGGAGTACAGGGACGGCAGCGCTGGCCGGGATATCCCACGCCATGACGTAACGTGGCCAGGTAACAGTCGCGACCACCATGTGCTCTGCAGCCATGTTACTGACCTAACTAACCCTACTACACCCCCCAACCCCAACCCCCCCTAAAAAAATTACACCAGACACTTCCTGGGTGTTGAGGGGGAGGGAGGAGGGATTCGAACCGGTAACGCCCTGATATCGAGTCACCGAGAACACCACGACCTCCGTCCGACGGCGCTGAGAGAGAGAGAGAGAGAGAGAGAGAGAGAGAGAGAGAGAGAGAGAGAGAGAGAGAGAGAGAGAGAGAGAGAGAGAGAGAGAGAGCTCACCGCCGGGTGGCTAAATATACATGGCTTCCTGTAGGATGCTGCCAGAGACCAGGCTCGACCCCACCCCACCACACCACACCACACCCACACACACCCACCCTAGCCACGCCAACACACATACGCACGCACGCACGCACGACACACGTCCTACACAACCCCTCCCACACACACACCTACACCCCCCCCCCCCACAGTGTTGCATGCTGGATGCTGACTGCAACAGGTCAGAGGGTCAGGTCAACGGTAGGGAGAGTAACACGTGCTGAAGTGTATATTACTATGGGACACTCAACTACCCTGAGAATAACCCCTCTCACCTCCACTATATATATATATATATATATATATATATATATATATATATATATACCTATGCCACCGTAGGAAAAGGAAGGATATATATAGAAAAAGACTGATATGGAGCAATAGGAACCAACATTGTACGCTAAGAGAATCCAGAGAGAAACAAGTAAAATGAGTAAATGAAAATAAATAAATAGGGACAAATGAGGAACGGAAAGAAGATACACAAGAATGAGGAAGTACGACCAGTAAACATGAAGAATAAAGATGAGAGAGAGAGAGAGAGAGAGAGAGAGAGAGAGAGAGAGAGAGAGAGAGAGAGAGAGAGAGAGAGAGAGAGAGAGAGAGAGAGAGAGAGAGAAGGTGGGGACAGAACAAACACACGTTACTACGTGGCCAGTGTTGGAGATCTCCCTCATGCGTTACTACGTGGGCAGTGTTGGAGATCTCCCTCATGCGTTACTACGTGGGCAGTGTTGGAGATCTCCCTCATGCGTTACTACGTGGGCAGTGTTGGAGATCTCCCTCATGCGTTACTACGTGGGCAGTGTTGGAGATCTCCCTCATGCGTTACTACGTGGGCAGTGTTGGAGATCTCCCTCATGCGTTACTACGTGGGCAGTGTTGGAGATCTCCCTCATGCGTTACTACGCGGCCAGTGTTGGAGATCTCCCTCATGCGTTACTACGCGGCCAGTGTTGGAGATCTCCCTCATGCGTTACTACGTGGGCAGTGTTGGAGATCTCCCTCATGCGTTACTACGCGGCCAGTGTTGGAGATCTCCGTCATGCGTTACTACGCGGCCAGTGTTGGAGATCTCCCCCACAGGTTTCCATGTGGGGGAGATCGCGAGTGACGCGACCCCAGCCAGTGCCTGGGGGTTAGACAGGTGACCCCCCACGGGTCAACCTCCCCCCCCCACCCCCTTGCTAGAGTGGCTGGTCACATATGGTGATGATTCAAGACTTTATAGTCGTAATAATTAGCGACATATGGTCCCAGCTTTTCAGGGTCTCCATTCAGCTCGCCCAGGGAAATTAACACACACACACACACACACACACACACACACACATACATAAATCGATAGATATTACGTACGACTTTAAACGCCACACACACACAAGTCGATAGATATTGCGTAGGACTTTAAACGCCGACCACGTTAACTCAAATCATCCTGGTATACTCATGATCTGGTCTATGGACGATGCGTCACGATAACCTGTTATCTGTAAGTGATAAGAGTAAACACCAGGTCAGGGGGAGGGGCCATTTACCACCGACCTCCGTCATCGCCATGAAGTAACTTCAAAGACACACATTACACCACTCACACATATACATTTCCCGGTCATCACTTGAAACACTACCAAGCCAAGAGAGGGTTGTACTTCCCTGGGGTTAGGCTGGTGTCTACAACCTACAACACCCGTTACAACATTCGAGGTGTTTACATCATGGTTGTAGGGATCGCGCCCTCGACCCCTACCATGTTGTGATCACCGTTGTTGAACAACCTTACCACGACCACTCCTGCAGGATGGGTCGTCCCGCTCGGCCCCGGGTCGTCAAGGCCCCGCATGACATACAACCCCCCCCCCCCCTGCTGGTGTACACAGCATGGGGGTGAGGGGTGAGGTCACCAGGGGGTGTCCGATACCCATAACAGCATGGGGGTGAGGTCACCAGGGGGTGTCATCTCCCCATACACATCATCAGGGTCGAGACACCAGGCCAGCGCTGCCATCTGCACCAGACCCGAACACTGTAAATGTTGCCATCTGGTGCAGAGGCACGCTGTGATCAACGCATCTATAATAGTTGTAGTGGTGGAGGTTGTTGTTGTTGTTGTTGTTGTTGTTGTGGTGGTGGTTGTGGTTGTGGTGGTTGTGGTTGTGTTGTTGTAGTGGTGGTTGTATACACTAACCCTTAATGGTAGTGAATAAAAAAGAACACTACACATGTACTTCCTTCATGACAGTGAGGGCGAACCACGGGAGGTAGGGCCTGGAGGCTGGCAATCCTCGCCTCCTGGATTATAACTTTCTGAAAGAAGAAACGGAAGCCAAACGGGAATCTATTTTCTTCCTCGAAGGTTCAGTCGTTTCTTGCTGACGCTACCACGATATGGTGGGAAGAGGAGCGCATGTTAAAGGAAATATACGGCACAAGTTGAAATGCTGGTGAGTGTGGGTTGAGAACTTGCCACACACTCCCACAAGATAAACATGTTTGTTTAGGCAAATGTAAGAAGTGCATCTGACATCTTCCTTGACGGATGGTCATGCGCATACCTGATGATGGTTCGGGAGGTCTTCTACCCCTACAGCTGGGGTCTGCCACCTTACCTTACCTTACGTATACCTTACGATGGTTTGGGAGGTCTTCTACCCCTACAGCTGGGTCTGGCACCTTACCTTACCTTACGTATACCTGATGATGGTTCGGGAGGTCTTCTACCCCGACAGCTGGGTCTGGCACCTTACCTTACCTTACGTATACCTTACGATGGTTTGGGAGGTCTTCTACCCCTACAGCTGGGTCTGGCACCTTACCTTACCTTACGTATACCTTACGATGGTTTGGGAGGTCTTCTACCCCTACAGCTGGGTCTGGCACCTTACCTTACCTTACGTATACCTTACGATGGTTTGGGAGGTCTTCTACCCCGACAGCTGGGTCTGGGCCCTAACTCTCAGTATAGACGCAGGCCACACCCTACCCCCAAATGACCAAGATGAACACACACACACACACACACACACACACACACACACACACACACGTCATCGTGAACCCCAAACGGCAACACCATGTTCAATAACAGACCCGGGAACACCCACGAGCGAAACAGTCCACAACATTTTGAAACCACACCATCACGCACCTTCCACCAACACCCCCCCCATATAACCCGCCATTCCCACAACCCTTCGTTCACCTCGCCTAACGTCTATTAAGGCCTCCGCTCGTAGGGCCAGCGATTGCTTCCGGTTCTTAGCTGCATGATAACAGGCGAGGGGGATCCGAAGTGGTTGTGCCTCCAGCACACAGCGTCGAGAACCAGACGTGCAACCAGGAACCACAATAGTCACCATATCTCAATACCTACTACATCATCTGATGGGTTTAACGAGGCCAGGGGGTCACAGCCACCACCATCTGATGGGTTTAACGAGGCCAGGGGGGGTCACAGCCACCACTATCTGATGGGTTTAACGAGGCCGGGGGTCACAGCCACCACGATCTGATGGGTTTAACGAGGCCAGCGGGTCACAGCCACCACCATCTGATGGGTATACCGAGGTCAGGGGTCACAGCCACCACGATCTGATGGGTTTAACGAGGCCAGGGGGGTCACAGCCACCACTATCTGATTGGTTTAACGAGGCCGGGGGTTACAGCCACCACCATCTGATGGGTTTAACGAGGCTAGGAGGTCACAGCCACCACCATCTGATGGGTTTAACGAAGCCAGGGGTCACAGCCACCACCATCTGATGGGTTTACCGAGGTCAAGGGTCACAGCCACCACTATCTGATGGGTTTAACGAGGCCAGCGGGTCACAGCCACCACCATCTGATGGGTTTAACGAGGCCAGGAGGTCACAGCCACCACCATCTGATGGGTTTAACGAAGCCAGGGGTCACAGCCACAACCATCTGATGGGTATACCGAGGTCAGGGGTCACAGCCACCACGATCTGATGGGTTTAACGAGGCCAGCGGGTCACAGCCACCGCCATCTGATGGGTTTAACGAGGTCAGGGGTCACATCCACAATAATATGATGGGTTTAACGAGGCTAGGAGCAGCGTCCATCATCATCATCTGATGGGTTTAACGAAGTCAGGGGTCGCATCCACAAAGATATGACGGGTTTAACGAGGCTAGGAGCAGCATCCATCATCATCTGATGGGGTCACATCCACAATAATATGATGGGTTTAACGAAGCCAGGGGTCACATTCACAATGATATGATGGGTTCAACGAGGCCTGGAGCAGCATTCACCCACATGGGTTAAACGAGACCTGGGGCCACATTCACCCACCCCTGTCAAACGAGGTCAAGAACCCCGGCCCTGATCATCATCTCTGGTGGTATGTTGAACGACACACGAAAGAACTGTATTAATCACCACACCACTATCAAGCCCACACCCTCCAGGGATGGTTTCTAACCGCGTCCTCGTCGTCCGCCTCCACCCTGGGGGGGTTAAATAAGCGAGGGCAATACGACAACATCCGTCCGTGTGTCCGGTGTCTTACGACGCCCGCGACGTCGCAAGGGTTCACACCGACGAGAGACGTGCCCCTTGTCTTCTGCGACCCTCCCCGAGACGGATGGGAATGAGAGTTACGTCGGGGGGGGGATGAGTTGCGAGGCCCCTGTCGCAGACCCCCACCGACGGACTGACCATCGGGGGAGGGGAGAGAGAGAGAGAGAGAGAGAGAGAGAGAGAGAGAGAGAGAGAGAGAGAGAGAGAGAGAGAGAGAGAGAGAGAGAGAGAGAGAGAGAGAGGAGGTTAATTCTTCAACACGAACAACGATTGAAGAGGGTGATCAGGAGGCGCACGGGGCTGTTACCGACGCTACTCCTCTCTCTCTCTCTCTCTCTCTCTCTCTCTCTCCGGCAGGAGGCAGGCATGACACCTCGCCCATGCAAATGCGGTCGCCCACACCTCACATTACATAACCCGGTAACAGCAGCATCAAGCCACAAGTGTCGACCCTCCGCCGCCACCCATCCATTCATCTCCCCCCAGGGTAATACCACCTTCCTGCCGCTGAGGACGTCTCTACGGGGGAGACAAGGCGGGGAGAGAGAGGTAGCATGGGGGGAACAATGGGGGAGACGACGAACTGGGGAGAAGGAAGGAGGAGAGGAGGGAGATGAAAGTAAGAGTATCTGAGGACAAGGGCGTCCCGTAATAAGGGGTCTGCCTGGGGCCAAGCCGACTGCCTCACGAACAATTCATGTCACCATCTGTGTGTGTGTGTGTGTGTGTGTGTGTGTGTGTGTGTGTGTGTGTGTGTGTGTGTGTGTGTGCCATATCCAGGAACATCAGATCCCTGGAGGCAGAAGGGAGGTGTACACTGTGAGGGACATGGCCACGTGTAACACTGGGAGACCACGATCTATCAGCCACCCATTAAATCCTACCCTCCTTCCTTCCTACAACACACACACACACACACACACACACACACACACACACACACACAGTTCCTGCTTGCTCGCTACGTTATCATAATCGAATTCGGAGCCACAGATTCATCACAGACATTAAGGGCAATTACACTGGCAAAATCGTGTCTGGCAAGACGCATGCTCGCTATAAACACAGTCAATAGGTAAAAATTACATTCGCAGTTTGTAATTTCCGAGACGCGTCTAAACCATTAGCACAATCTTTATATATATATTTCCTGTGTTAATTGTACTAAGCACACACGAGCATGAAGTCCTGGAGCGAGCATGGTTGAAGCTGGTGCACCCAGCACTCTTGTCTCGAGCCTAGAACACACTGGTGGAAGCTGGTCTATGACCAAGTTATCTACTGGAGGACAGTACAAGGGAAGGACAGATAACACAAGACCTGATGGTCTATGACCAAGTTATCTACTGGAGGACAGTACAAGGGAAGGACAGATAACACAGGACCTGATGATCTATGACCAGGTTATCTGCTGGAGGACAGTACATGGGAAGGACAGATAACACAAGACCTGATGGTCTATGACCAGGTTATCTGCTGGAGGACAGTACAAGGGAAGGACAGATAACACAAGACCTGATGGTCTATGACCATGTTATCTGCTGGAGGACAGTACATGGGAAGGACAGATAACACAAGACCTGATGGTCTATGACCAGGTTATCTGCTGGAGGACAACAGTACATGGGAAGGACAGATAACACAAGATCTGATGGTCTATGACCAGGTTATCTGCTGGAGGACAGTACATGGGAAGGACAGATAACACAAGACCTAATAGTCTATGACCAGGTTATCTGCAACATGACAACAATAGTATCCCACATTCCTACCCATTATAGATGGAGAGAGGATGGAAGAGCAGAGGAAAGAGTAAAGGAAGCGGCTACAGGGATGGAGCAACAGAGAAGGTACAGAGGAGGAGGTGTGGAGGCATGTCCCAGGGTCAGGTACAGTGGAGGAGGTGTGGAGGCATGTCCCTGGGTCAGGTACAGAGGAGGAGGTGTGGAGGCATGCCCCTGGGTCAGGTACTGTGCGAGGAGGTGTGGTGGCATGTCCCTGGGTCAGGTACTGTGCGAGGAGGTGTGGAGGCATGTCCCTGGGTCAGGTACTGTGCGAGGAGGTGTGGAGGCATGCCCCTGGGTCAGGTACTGTGCGAGGTGGTGTGGAGGCATGTCCCTGGGTCAGGTACTGTGCGAGGAGGTGTGGAGGCATGTCCCTGGGTCAGGTACTGTGCGAGGAGGTGTGGTGGCATGTCCCTGGGTCAGGTACTGTGCTAGGAAGGGAGTCACTCCTGTAAATGTTTGGTTGAGGGGTTGGCGGTGCGGCGTTGGGGGGAGACCAGCTGCAGCCTCTGGTGCTGCACCATCTGTTTCCCCCAGCAGGTGTGAGTAGGGGGAGGAGGGGGGTGTTTCCTTGTCTCGTCCTGGGGGCCGGGTGGGAGGAAGGGCCTACCTCCCCGGATGGTACTGTTGCTGTGGGGCTCGTGGGTGTGTGTGTGTGTGTGTGTGTGTGTGTGTGTGTGTGTGTGTAGAAAAGAGCGGTGGGCGTGCCTGTGTCGCCTTGCTCGCGTCTGTACCAGGTCCTTCCCCCACCTCCTGCAGTTATCCCAGCCCTCACCAGCCGCTAGGCTCCTCCTAACCCTCACCAGCCGCTGGGCTCCTCCTAGCTCTCACCAGCCGCTGGGCTCCTCCTAGCCCTCACCAGCCCCTGGGCTCCTCCTAGCCCTCCGGCTAATGGGCAGACCACTGCCATTCTAATGGTAACTGTGGGTGGTTACTGTCCCGCTGACCTCCAGTCACCTGCACTGTAACAGTGGGTCATAGTGATGGTCGGTAGTGATGGTAGAGTGATGGTGGCGACTGTAGTGTGTCAACCGTGGGGATGTAGATGGTGATCCACAGTGTGGGATGGTGAGACCGCAATGTTTCATGATGACGCTGTGAGGGAATGGTGACGACACCATACAATCCGGGTGTGGCTGATGGTGATAGTGAGGAGGGAGGGAGGGAGGGAGGAAGGGAGGGAAGGCCAGGGTGCGACACAAAATAATGATGGTGTTGGGATGGTGACTGGCTGTGATGGTGAGATGGGTTTCATAAAATAACAACGAGTGCTGGGATACACCATCACTGGTGATGGTGTATGGCGACCACCAGGGAGTGGGCCCTCGTCGACCCAACCACGCCCAACATATGGACACAACAGACCACCTCGTTGCTCCAACTGTATCACCCCTTTCCCCCCTCACACACACACACACACACAATACAACAGCAATATAAATACAACTCTATAAGCCTGATTTTGGAGAGCAGATACGACTATATACATCCGCTACTCCCGGCTGGCTGGGAGGAAAGCCTTCAAAAAAAACTCCATTTACTCCACGAACGACAGAGAGTCGCAAGCTCAGACCCTCCATGACCCACTCTGTGCAACACCCGGAAAACACTTATATATATAAACAAAAGAAGACTTAAATATCCCCACTGGCGAGGCACCAAAAGCCAGCCTGGGGGTCCCCTCCTCCCTTCCTCTCCCTCACACACACACACACACACACCTCCCTCCCTCTCCCACACACACACACACACACACACCCCTCTCACATACACAACTCTTCACTATTTGGCCACAACTTCAACCACTGTCACACACCAGCTTCGTAATGCCAAACACCTGTTCCCATGGCGTCGAACCTGGGGCCCTCTCGCCGTGTGACTTTGCGCCTCGCATTTCGTTCAGATAGATTTATGAGGTGTATAAAACCTGTTTGCACCACAAGTTCACCTTACTGCCTGGTGGCAGTGGGAGAGACGTGTGCCCTGTTCGATCAAATAACTCAAACAGATATGGTTAAAGGTGGTTACCGGAGGGACTGTACAAACATAAACACATTTTACCTGCCTGTAAAACTATCATATTGACCCGAGGCGATTCTGTGGGACGAGCCTGAAACTTATGGCAGAACACAGACGTATACAACACCAGCTGTGAGGGTGCTGAGCTGTGAAGAAAACAGGCGCCACTTCAGCATGGCAGGAGGAGGAGAAGTTAATGGCTGTGAGAGACATGCCTTTCTTAAATGCACTGGATCACTACAATGATTTTTGCCGACACAACCCCATTTTCACTTTCAATGTTCGAGTTTAACTTTTTTTGGAGGGGGGGGGAGTTAATTATTTTTTTGGGGGAGTTAATCATTTTTTTTGGGCGGGGGGCTGGTTATTATGGCTTTTTAAATACTAGTAACAACGAGGGTCAAGTCAGTTAGGTCGTTAGGGTCATATTATTACAGCCCAGCGAAATACCTTCATCACCTTGTATAGGTGTAACATCATCATTCTATAACCACACACGCTAACGATATATATATATATATATATATATATATATATATATATATATATATATATATATATATATATATATATATATATTTCTTTCTTTCTTTCATACTATTCGCCATTTCCCGCATTAGCGAGGTAGCGTTGAGAACAGAGGACTGGGCCCTTGAGGGAATATCCTCACCTGGGCCCCTTCTCCGTTCCCCTTCTCTTTTGGAAAATTAAAAAAAAAAGTGACAGGGGAGGATTTCCAGCCCCCCGCTCCCTCCCCTTTTAGTCGCCTACTACGACACGCAGGGAATACGTGGGAAGTATTCTTTCTCCCCTATCCCCAGGGATAATATATATATATATATATATATATATATATATATATATATATATATATATATATATATATATTAAAAAATATGCTCCAACGTCAAAGTGATTTTCGCCTTCCTTTCCCTGACGCTCGCCTGTTCATTCTTCAACACGGACCAGTTACCAGGGAAGGAAAGGAATTAAGAGAACCACACAAAGGTCAACTAACATCAACTCCAGCATTGGTCGTCTTCATCAGGTCATAATAGCCCACACCAGAGGCCACACCTCTCCCCCACACACCCTGAGCAAAGGCCCCAGCCTCTGCTGGTCTTGTAAGAAGGTCAAATTCCTGGAGTATGTATGATACAGAATTTCTGACATCATCAGCGTATGTCCTGGAACACTGACCACACCAGGCCACAGCCAGCTAGCAGACACCTCCCTGGGGGTTCGAACCCCCCTGACTTATACGGTTCCAATTCTATCTTTTTTTTTAAATGTATAATTTTCGACCAAAGTCACGGTACACGTCTGGGGTCGAAGCTGTGACGACCCCTCTGTCTACACTGGTAGGGGCAGAACCTGGTCCATGTTGGTCCATGCTCTGTCTTAATCAGGTTCTTATCAATCGAAGACCAACATATATATATATATATATATATATATATATATATATATATATATATATATATATATATATATATATATTTTTTTTTTTTTTTATACTTTGTCGCTGTCTCCCGCGTTTGCGAGGTAGCGCAAGGAAACAGACGAAAGAAATGGCCCCCCCCCCATACACATGTATATACATACGTCCACACACGCAAATATACATACCTACACAGCTTTCCATGGTTTACCCCAGACGGTTCACATGCCTTGATTCAATCCACTGACAGCACGTCAACCCCGGTATACCACATGGCTCCAATTCACTCTATTCCTTGCCCTCCTTTCACCCTCCTGCATGTTCAGGCCCCGATCACACAAAATCTTTTTCACTCCATCTTTCCACCTCCAATTTGGTCTCCCTCTTCTCCTTGCTCCCTCCACCTCCAACACATATATCCTCTTGGTCAATCTTTCCTCACTCATCCTCTCCATGTGCCCAAACCACTTCAAAACACCCTCTTCTGCTCTCTCAACCACGCTCTTTTTATTTCCACACATCTCTCTTACCCTTACGTTACTCACTCGATCAAACCACCTCACACCACACATTGTCCTCAAACATCTCATTTCCAGCACATCCATCTTCCTGCGCACAACTCTATCCATAGCCCACGCCTCGCAACCATACAACATTGTTGGAACCACTATTCCTTCAAACATACCCATTTTTGCTTTCCGAGATAATGTTCTCGACTTCCACACATTCTTCAAGGCCCCCAGAATTTTCGCCCCCTCCCCCACCCTATGATCCACTTCCGCTTCCATGGTTCCATCCGCTGCCAGATCCACTCCCAGATATCTAAAACATTTCACTTCCTCCAGTTTTTCTCCATTCAAACTCACCTCCCAATTGACTATATATATATATATGACTATATATATATATATATATATATATATATATATATATATATATATATATATATATATATATATACCATCGTAACTTTAGCAAGTAATGTATCCTTGGGATACATTAACTTGAGACTAAAAACTTCGAAAACATTTTTTTTTCTTCCAGAACCCGTCAATACAGGAGGCCACGTATATAATTCACCATCTCTGGTCATTATTCAGCGGCTCCACGAATGAACGAGGACCATTCTTTCTTTTAACAGAGATTTCCAAGGTAAAAGCGGCGGACGAGACGAGCCAGTGTTTTGCTGACCTGAAAACTACGCACGTCTTCCATCAGTCGTGCATTGACAGTACTCACCAGTCATCCCTGCGTAGCGTATATACGCAGTACCTGACAATCTTAATATGCTATATTCTGTTAAGAGAGCAAACACACGTGTCACAGTAAACATTTCCCCAGTGTTTACACCTTGTCATCTGTGGCTGGAGAGAGAGAGAGAGAGAGAGAGAGAGAGAGAGAGAGAGAGAGAGAGAGAGAGAGAGAGAGAGAGAGAGAATGCTCAGAGATGAAACGTCTGGTGACCTCTGCAGTACACACACACACACGTCAGGAGACCAGGTCAAAGGTCAAGGTTAGGGCGGCGAGGTTTGAGGGAAGACAGAAGTAATGGTGTACTTAATAAAAGTAAATATATATGCAGACAGTCTTTATGTTTACCAGTCTCCGGTGGACCACTTACACAGAATTATTGTCAACAGAATGTTTGCATGGAGGCAAACAATGGCAATACAAACACTTCCATGGAGGCAAACAATGGCAATACAAACACTTCCATGGAGGCAAACAATGGCGATACCAAGTTACATGCAAGCAAACAATGGCGATACAAACACTGTTACATGAAAACAAACAATGGCAATACAAACACTTAAATGGAGGCAAACAATGTCGAAACAAACACTGTTACATGCAAGCAAACAATGGTGATACAAACACTGCTACATGGAAACGGACAATGACAATACAAACACTTTTACATGGAAGCAGACAATGGCCAATACGAACACTGTTACATGGAAGCAAACAATGACAATACAAACACTCTTACATGGAAGCAGACTATGGCCAATACGAACACTGTTACAGGGAAACAAACAATGTCAAATACAAACACTTACATGGAAGCAAACAATGATACAAACACTGTTACATGCAAGCAAACAACGGCAATACAAACATTGTTACATGCAAGCAAACAATGGTGATACAAACACTGCTAAATGAAAACGGACAATGACAATACAAACACTTTTACATGGAAGCAGACAATGACCAATACGAACACTGTTACATGGAAGCAAACAATGGCAAATACAAATACTTACATGGAAGCAAACAATGGCCAATACGAACACTGTTACATGGAAGCAAACAATGGCCAATACGAACACTGTTACAAGGAAGCAAACAATGGCAATATACACACGTACATGGAAGCAAACAATGACAAATACAAACACATGGAAGCAAACAATGGCGATACAAACACTGTTACATGGAAACAAACTGGCGATACAAACACTGTTTATATGGACACAAACAGTACGGGCAAGACTATATCACTCTAGTATATTTCAAGTATACCTACAGCATACAATGAGTATACCTAGACTATACATATAATATGAAACTGATGTACACATCAAGTATACCTGCAGTGTACCAGGAGTATACATGAAGTATACATGTAGTGTATATCCGGAGTATACCTGGTCAAGTATGCTTTGGTAAATGTGAACACGACAGTACAACCCTTCACAGTCTGGGGTCCCAAAAGAGGTCTGGTTGCCGCAACCACGGGTCGTACCGTCGTACTCAAGGGTCGTACCGTCGTGCTCAAAGGTCGTCCCGTCGTACTCACGGGTCGTCCGGTTGTGTTCAAGGGTCGTCCCGTCGTGCTCAAGGGTCTTCCCGTCGTGCTCAAAGGTCGTTCCGTCGTACTCACGGGTCGTCCGGTCGTGTTCAAGGGTCGTCCCGTCGTGCTCAAGGGTCGTCCCGTCGTGCCCAAGGGTCGCCCCGTCGTGTTCAAGGGTCATCCCGTCGTGTTCAAGGGTCGTACCGTCGTGTTCAAGGGTCGTCCCGTCGTGCTCAAAGGTCGTACCGTCGTACTCAAGGGTCGTACCGTCGTGCTCAAAGGTCGTACCGTCGTGCTAAAGGGTCGTACCGTCGTGCTCAAAGGCTCTTACAGCCCAGGTCTCTGTGGTCGTGCAGTCAAGGTCATCAGTGTGGGGGGGGGATGGGAGGAGGTGTCGTGTCCGTACAGATGTCGTGTCGCATGGGGGGATCAAGGCACATCTCGTACACCACACGGGCGACGTACGACACGGGAAGTAAAACCTCCCCCCACCCCATGTACGACACGGGAAGTAAAACCTCCCCCTCCCCCATGTACGACACGGGAAGTAAAACCTCCCCCCACCCCATGTACGACACGGGAAGTAAAACCTCCCCCCTCCCCCATGTACGACACGGGAAGTAAAACCTCCCCACCCCATGTACGACACGGGAAGTAAAACCTCCCCCCAACCCATGTACGACACGGGAAGTAAAACACCCCTCCCCTCTCTTAACCGTCTTCATCGTGGACATATATCAACTCTCGTACAATTTCCGGCGTGGCAACTGGGCACAGTGCCAGCCTTGTGTGCACGCCCCCCCCCAGGCTCTCTGCTTTTGATGCTCGACCGAAAACTAAGACAACAAACTCCTTAATATTTACGCTCGACTCTGTTCCCGGACACGCTGTCGCTTTTACACCAGGCCCGAATCTCTCACGGTTCAATAAACCCCAGGGAGCACGGCGGCACGACCCCTGGGCACGACGGTACGACCCTTGAGCACGACGATGCGACCCATGAGCACGACGGTACGATCCTTGGGCACGATGGTAAGACCCTTGAGCACGACGGTACGATCCTTAGGCACGATGGTAAGACCCTTGAGCACGACGGTACGACCCCTGAGCACGGCGGCACGATCCTTGAGCATGGCGGTACGACCCCTGAGCACACACACACATATATATATATATATATATATATATATATATATATGTGTGTGTGTGTGTGTGTGTGTGTGTGTGTGTGTGTTCATATCTTGGTGGTGGAGAGGAATGTACAGTGTCCTACATCCCATCTGTATTTCCTTCTTCCTCAGCAACCTTGACAATGGATTTCAGGCTGACTGACCACCATGTCAGTAACCCTGCACTTGCCTCTGTCTAAGACGACCCAGCACCATCTTACATTCAGACTAACATTCTAACCCAACAGCGCCTGGGGAGGAACACTGTTAATTTTCCCTTTAATGAGATGAAACTCTGTGGGAATTGTACACGCCACTTCACTGTACCATGATGGGATTCGAACCTCTCTCTCTCTCGCCCGTGTCACCATCTCAAACCCACAACAATAGAACACCAGATTAATAGGAAGTTATTCCATTTTACCCATGGATGTACAACACTCGCCTCCTACCCTATTTCCTTTTCTTTTCTTTACCCCGGGTTCGACCCCCAGCTTCCGGCTTGAGGGTGAGGTAGGGGGATCCTTCGCCAGTGACACCAGCTCATAACGGGTTGTGAAACACCAGACGAAGGCTTGTGGGGTGGATCACATCACCTCTCTGGTGTGTCCTCGACACCTGGGAGCAGCGATCTCGTGTGGGTCAAGGGAGAGAGGGACGAGGTGTTGTCTAGAGACAAGTGCCCTTGAGAGGCTAAGGGTGTAAGGGCCGTCAAAAGACATAGGGCCTTGACGGGGTAAGGCCGGCCGGATCTTAATCAAGGCCTCGACCATCCTAGCCACGGAACCAGGTCTCCATAACTACCTCTCGTCCTAACTATACGGCAAGTAGTAATAGTTACCTTTCCCCACGGTGGACCAGTCCTCTTACCTAGCAGGCTACATCAACCACGTCCCGACCATCGTACCACACCCAGTGGTAGGTGCGCTCGTACCACACAAGACACGACCCGTGGTAGGTAGGTATGCTCGTGCGGTCGCAGCCCCTGGGAGAGGCCAGGTGAACCCCTCCATCCCTGAGCATCCGCCATTCACTTATCACAACGCAGAACACCCGTGGGGTCACATGAGCCGCTCCAACTAAAAATACATCAATACGCTTCCTCGCGAGGCATGGGGGCTCCTCCGTCAGAGCTCAGGGACGCAACTGCTACGACGACAACCTCGACGCCTTGAATGTACGACGGTGCGACACCCCCCTCGTGAATACCGCTACGACCCTCGAGCACGACGGCACGATCCTTGGGAGTCTGGCTCCCTCAAAGGGTCAGGTCAAAGGCCTGGGCATCACAGCCGTGTGGATCGTAGCGTCGTGGCGCCCTAAGGTCGTAGAGCAGTTCTCAAGGGTCGTAGCGTCGTGCTCCAGCGTCGCAGTCAAGGGTCGTACCGGAGTTCTTCTGGGGGGGTACACAGGGAAGGCCTCTGGCTGATGGGGAAGGAGAGAGAGAGAGAGAGAGAGAGAGAGAGAGAGAGAGAGAGAGAGAGAGAGAGAGAGAGAGAGACAGAGAGAGAGAGAGAGAGAGAGAGCCCATCGCACGTCCCCCTCAACTAGCGAAGTATGTAGCTGCCAATACCATGGTCTACAGACAGCTGAGGCCGTCAAGACGATGCTGAGGCTTCGAACCCCCAGGCTCCATTTCAGGGCCTCATCACCCCACACCCCCCCACCACCAACACCCGCTCAAAAAGGCTTGGCTTAGTGGCGCAACCCACATGTAAACACTCACGACCTGCTAATGAACACACGCGTGGATACAATCACGGTCCTCACGGCAATAATCAACACGTTACTGAAACCATTATATTTCTACCCCCCCCCCCATTCCCCAGGAGGGGAGGCACCACTGTCATTCGGCCATAATTACGATGGTGATCAACGATGGGGGAGGGGGGGGGGACACGTTCTTGGTGATCAAGATGAAAACTGTGATTACTGTGTGGCGATAATTGTGATTACTGTGTGGCGATAATTGTGATTACTGTGTGGCGATAACTGATTACTTTGTGGCGATAATTGTGATTACTGTGACGATAATTGTGATTACTGTGTGGCGATAACTGTGATTACTGTGTGGCGATAATTGTGATTACTGTATGACGATAATTGTGATTACTGTATGACGATAATTGTGGTTACTATGTGGCGATAATTGTGATTACTGTGTGGCGATAATTGTGGTTACTATGTGGCGATAATTGTGATTAGTGTGTGGCGATAATTGTGATTACTGTGTGGCGATAATTGTGATTACTGTGTGGCGATAATTGTGATCACTGTGTAGCGATAATTGTGATTACTGTATGACGATAATTGTGGTTACTATGTGGCGATAATTGTGATTACTGTGTGGCGATAATTGATTACTTTGTGGTGATAATTGTGATTACTGTGTGGCGGTGACCATGGGAGCCCCCCTCCACGAAGAGTGAGGTAACTGGTGAGGTGGTGAGGTAACTGGTGAGGTGGTGAGGTAACTGGTGAGGTGAGGTAACTGGTGAGGTAACTGGTGAGGTGGTGTGGTGGCAGTCACTACCGTACTATGAGGGTTCATGATGTTGATGAGGCGTCCTCATTCTTCAGTCTTTCGCTCTCCTCATAACCTTCCTCATCACCTCACGATCCCCTCACAACACTCTCTCTCTAATCATCATGACCTCACCTGCCAGCCCAGGTGGTCCTGCAGATGGCACGCTCATGCCAGCGCGAACGTGGAAGCAAATGGAAACAAAAACCAACCCTCCTTCCAGGCCTCGAACACCTCCCTCCTCCACATACCAGACGCCTCACTGCAGGACCTGCCCCATCCGGTGCTCGTCTTTCGCCCCCCAGCAAGTTCGACCCTCCGCCTCGCCCAGCACAGGAGACTAGGTCTCCAGCAAGTTCGACCCTCTGCCTCACCCAGCACAGGAGACTAGGTCTCCAGCAAGTTCGACCCTCTGCCTCACCCAGCACAGGAGACTAGGTCTCCAGCAAGTTCGACCCTCTGCCTCACCCAGCACAGGAGACTAGGTCCTGCACCAAGACCCAGTCCCTCTGATGTACCCGCGGGTAGGTGTCCACCTGCTTCGCGTTTCCCGAAGTCCTGGTCCTTTTTCCCCCAGGGCGTTCCGACGGCACGCCAAGGAGCCATGGCCGCTCCCTCGGTACTCACCCACACGCTCCACTTCGTAAATTAATCATCAGAGTTCTGTTCTTGTCTGGAGGAGGATGGAAATTCAGTTCTTCTATAACAGTCTCTTGCGCGTTATGTTCCACTGGGTTGAAGAACAAGTAGTCTATGGTCTCTGATAAACCATCAGAGTTCTGTTCATGTCTGGAGGATGGAAATTAGTTCTTCTATAACAGTCCTCTCGCGCGTTATGTTCCGCTGGGTTGAAGAACAAGTCTACATACGTCTGTGTGTGTCCCAGTGATTAGAATGCTTCACTTGGGCCGATGTGGAGGACACGTGACCCCTCCCCTGCAGGTTGCCCAGGTCAGCAGTGTCTGTGTGCACGACCACTAACTGTGAGAACACAACGGGGATCCCTGAGTCCTGTGGTCACCTCCACCCGCTGCTGACGCAGGCACAGGAGGCGATGTTGGTTTCAGCCGCAATGCAAAAAAAAAAAAAAAAAAAATGATCACAATAGCTGAATGAATGACACATAGCGCCCTGTAACAACCATCAACTACCCTGATCAAGTCGTTAAGCTTCTCGTACAGCTTCGTTTGCGTCTGTCACGCCAGCCGTAACGACACAACTACCAAATCACCACGACTGCCTCCCCAGGGTCATGAAATGGATTAGACACAGCATGCAGCACACCAGAGGCACACACGTATCCTCAGCCCTGGTGTGGTAAAGTGATACATGGACTTACACACTTAGAAAAGTGGCTCTTACTCTTTCACTTTACACTTTACATGCTGATTCGTCACTCATGTACAACGCCTTCATTCATACCATGAATCCAATCTCTGTTATCTGCCCCTCTACTGCTTATCTCTCAACGTTATCATTATCTCATTAATCGCATTCTTTTTCTTTCCCGTTCAGTTCCTCATTAAAAGCATCCCATTTTCGTCCAGTTCCTCATTAACCGCATTTCTGGGGTCCCTTTTTTTTCTTTTCTTTCGCTCACTTTTCGATTCACTGAAGTCGTCCTACATCCATTCTCTCATTTACTACACTGTCTCCTCATCTTTTTCCCCCACCCTCATTAACCTCATCATTTATTGTTCACATCCTCATTAACTGCACAAATTATCTCTTGAGTGGTATAATTGCGTACGGGTAATGAATGGTTACTTTACATCCCATCCCGACGCCTCCTGTCATAAGTAACATACGCAAATTATCAGACAGTTACGTTATCATATTACTGACCTGCCTGGTACCTACATAATTATATTACTGACCTGCCTGGTACCTACATAATTATATTACTGACCTGCCTGGTACCTACATAATTATATTACTGACCTGCCTGGTACCTACATAATTATATTACTGACCTGCCTGCTATCTATATAATTACATTACTGACCTGCCTGCTATCTATATAATTATATTACTGACCTGCCTGCTATCTATATAATTACATTACTGACCTGCCTGCTATCTATATAATTATATTACTGACCTGCCTGCTATCTATATAATTACATTACTGACCTGCCTGCTATCTATATAATTACATTACTGACCTGCCTGCTATCTATATAATTACATTATTGACCTGCCTGCTATCTATATAATTACATTACTGACCTGCCTGCTATCTATATAATTACATTACTGACCTGCCTGCTATCTATATAATTACATTACTGACCTGCCTGCTATCTACATAATTATATTACTGACCTGCCTGCTACCTACATAATTATATTACTGACCTGCCTGCTACCTAATTACATCTTTAACTATTCATTCCGTTCATATATCCATTTCTCCGCCTGTCCTTCCCCTTCTAACGACGTCTGCGGCCAATTGGATGGTTCCGTGAGTTGTGGGGTGCCCTGCATGACTCAACGCGGGGGGGGGGGGGGGACATGACCGCCTGGAGTCAAAGAAAGGGGTCAGCTCCTCCTCCCACACCCCCACACGAGCTTTGGCCTTACTCTGTGTGTACCGTGTGATCAACTCTCATGTCAAACAACACCACAACAAAGACTCCTCACTTGGCAACCGCCCAGCCTCGGAGTGCCCAGCCCGGGAAATTCTGAATATGTCCACCATCCCCACCAGAGAGAGAGAGAGAGAGAGAGAGAGAGAGAGAGAGAGAGAGAGAGAGAGAGAGAGAGAGAGAGAGAGAGAGAGAGAGAGAGAGTTCAGTTCCCACTCTGCAATAAATCGAATGTACATGTTTTTTTTTTTCACTTATGTTCAATTTATTGGAGTGGAAACAAAAGGAAGTGATTTTGCGATAGTGTAGGTGAATGGCACAGAGCTGGGGGTAGGTGGAGGGCAGCATACAGTGGGTACAATAGCAGGGAGTAGGTGGAGGCCAGCATACAGTGGGTACAATAGCTGGGGGTAGGTGGAGGCCAGCATACAGTGGGTACAATAGCTGGGGGTAGGTGGAGGGCAGCATACAGTGGGTACAATAGCAGGGAGTAGGTGGAGGCCAGCATACAGTGGGTACAATAGCTGGGGGTAGGTGGAGGGCAGCATACAGTGGGTACAATAGCTGGGGGTAGGTGGAGGCAAGCATACAGTGGGTACAATAGCTGGGGGTAGGTGGAGGCCAGCATACAGTGGGTACAATAGCTGGGGGTAGGTGGAGGGCAGCATACAGTGGGTACAATAGCTGGGGGTAGGTGGAGGCCAGCATACAGTGGGTACAATAGCTGGGGGTAGGTGGAGGCCAGCATACAGTGGGTACAACACTTGTAAACATGAGGGTGACAGGGTGGGGCCCTAGCTCTGTCTTCAATGGTTTCCGACGCGTGAGTCTTATTAATACTACGCCATGTGACGGTCGACATGCGTACGTGAGTTCGAGCAGGATCTCTGCGAGCACGGGTTATCTGCGAGAAATGAAGAGGTTGTGTGGGTTGGATGCTGTTAACATGCATATACCTGATCCCGACCCGTTCAACTGGCTGTGGACGCACGATAACAGATAAAAAGATACAGAGGAAAGTACAGTAAGTCACCATTATAACAGCCACTGTAACCACGATCATAAAAAATAAAAAGACATCCTCGCTTTAAAGGAGTCTAGCTTCACCTGCCACTGATCGTAACGCAGCCTTGAGGCTTGGAGGAGCCACAAGAAGGAACAGAGAAGGGGGCCAGGTGAGGATATTCCCTCAAGGGCCCAGTCCTCTGTTCTTAACGCTACCTCGCTAACGCGGGAAATGGCGAATAGTATGAAAGAAGAAGTGTGTGTGTGTTTGTGTGTGTGTGTGTGTGTTGGAGTCACACGTCGAGACACACACACACACACACACACACACACACACATCTCACCAAACGCATGTCTTCTCGAGCTTTGAATGTATCCTTCGGTCCTGCTTGTTCGTCCACTGCAGAGATGCCTCGCCCTGATCCCCCCGCCACACCTCCCGGTACGATTCCATCTGAGTTAGTTTCCACCATCACGGTATACAGATGGTCAGCAGCTGGGGCCACATGTGAGGCACAGCAGGACCACGCACCTCACACTGCACGTGTCTTAATGTGAGGCTCACACACACACCTACTCACCACTCACATACCTACCTACCTACCCTCCTACCTACCTTACTACCTACCTACATACCTACTTACCTACCTACCCACGTACCTACCTACCTACCTGCCTACCCACGTACCTATCTACCTTACTACCTACCTACCTAACTACCCTCCTACCTACCTACCAACCTATCTACCCATCTACTCACCTACCTACCTACTTACCCACCTACCTACCTCCCTTCCTACCCACGTACCTACCAACCTAATTCCTCACGTACCTACTTACCCGCCTACCTACCAATCTACCTACCCACGTACCTACCTACTTACCCACCCACCAACCTACCTACCTACCTGCTGCCACATCATCATCATCATCGTCACCAGGGTCATTAAGGGGTGCAAATGAGCCTCCTGTCAACTCCACCACAAAAGGTAATTACCCATTCAATACACACCTACCTAACCATGATGACCGGCGCCCCTACCTCCTCTCACCGGACCATTAACCCATCATCTTCTACCATTCATCTCCCGAAACAAAATATCTTCACCCTACTTCATCTCTCTCTCTCTCTCTCTCTCTCTCTCTCTCTCTCTCTCTCTCTCTCTCTCTCTCTCTCTCTCTCTCTCCAGGAGATTCCCTTCAAAATGCCCCTCCAACACTGTGGTACGATCCTTGACCACAACGGTACGACCCTTGAGTACGACGGTACGACCCTTGGAAAGACACAATGGTACAACTCTTAATACGACGGTGCGACCCTAGAGCACGACGGTGCGGCCCTTGAGCACGACGGGGTACGACCCTAGAGTATGGGAGAGTGAGCCCCTAGACCAAACGCAGAGAGAGAGAGAGAGAGAGAGAGAGAGAGAGAGAGAGAGAGAGAGAGAGAGAGAGAGAGGACACACACACATGGCTATGCTTGCACGAGTTCCTACCTGCAAAGATATATTCAAATACAAACAAATATACACACACCAAACATGCGAGGGAAACGTGATTTATGACACAAGCTAAACCAAGAGGAAGTAAATGTCATCCACATCGGTCAATATATATATATATATATATATATATATATATATATATATATATATATATATATATGTGTGTGTGTGTGTGTGTGTGTGTGTGTCGTGTTCCCTGCCCATACGTACAGACAGGTAATCACACACATCATCCCTACACAAGACACAGACACACACACGTACGTCCACTCCCTACGTGTTCCCCTGGGTCGCACCTCCGTCCACAACGCGTGTCGTCTTGCCACAACTCCCTTATCGATCATATATCAAGGCCACTTCCCAGCCTGGCTCGTTCATATGTCAACAAACCATTAAGAGCAACACACACACACACACACACACACACTTCTGCCTCTCTCTCTCTCTCTCTCTCTCTCTCTCTCTCTCTCTCTCTCTCTCTCTCTCTCTCTCTCTCTCTGCCTCCGCCAACGCCTCACAACAGACACTCAAAAGAGGAACCTCCCAGCGGTGGAAATAAGTCACACTTGCGACCACCATCATGAGGAATGAAGCTGAATATAGAGAGGTTGCAGGTGGTGCGCGGCGGTGCCATCTGGGGCGGGGCGGGGGCGCGGGGGGCGGAGGAGGGGCGTGCCAGCATAGGATTGGGAGGGACATGTGGCGTCTGGGAGAGGAGGATGGCCAGGCGCGATAACGTGTTGCCACGGAGGGCCTGGTCAGCCGGGGTCAGCAAGGGGGGGGGCTGGGGTGAACCAGGGTAGAGCTCCTAGCCTGAGGTACAAGGTCAAAGGTCAAGCGGGAGCAGCTTGTGGCCTGAGAGGCAAGGTTAAAGGTCAGGCAGGCATTTAGCTTCTGGTCTGACGCAGGTAAGGGTAAAGGTCACATTGGCTAAGTGCCTGGCCTTCCCGACAAGGTTAAAGGTCAGAGAGGCACAGCTTTCTGGCCTGACACAGTCAAGGTCAAAGGTCAGATAGGCTGTTTCTGGCCTGACAGTCAAGGTTAAAGGTCAGATAGGCAGAGCTTCTGGCCTGACACAGTCAAGGTCAAAGGTCAGGTAGGCTAAGTTTCTGGCCTGACACGGTCAAGGTGAAAGGTCAGCCACGCAGAGCTCCTGGTCTTACAGAGGTGAGGTCAAAGTTCAAGTGGGCTGGGCTTCTAGCTAGCTAGAGAGAGAGAGAGAGAGAGAGAGAGAGAGAGAGAGAGAGAGAGAGAGAGAGAGAGAGAGAGAGAGATACAAGGTCAGAGTTCACAAGCAATCTCGGGGCCAGCCAACAACACCATCAGTTGCTGTTTATTCCACGCCACACAGGTGACCAGGCACCTCCCACTCCCCGTTTTCTATCACGCAAATACTTACTTTCAAACTCGTTAAGTCATGAATACATATATAGATGAAATAGCCCATATCATTACTTCTAGGTATGTAATGAGAAGTGCTTGTACAGTGCTACCACATAACCCAGCCAGCAACCACCACACACACCCACCCAACATGTGTACACCGCCAGCACTGTCTATCATAATAATAACAATTAACTGACAGCAACAGGCAACGTAAATTACACTGTGCCATTAATACAAACACGACTGAGAACGTCAGTAACCCACACACACACACACACACACACATACACGAGAAAATCATCACGCTGGACATTACAGTTCCCTCAAAAGAACCACCAAAAAATATTACCACCAGCGACTTTGAGAGAGAGAGAGAGAGAGAGAGAGAGAGAGAGAGAGAGGGAATTAACTCTCCAGCCCACACACACACACACACACACACACAGGCTCTCCATAAAAACCGGAGTGTATATATATACACACATCATCAAGAGAAAATCTCTGGAAAACCCGGAATATATATATATATATATATATATATATATATATATATATATATATATATATATATATATATATATATTGAATACTACGTCACCCGTGATTAAAATATGACACTGTGGAAATTATCATCACTAATAACACATCTACCCCCCCACCCACCGTGTTTACATTTATCTGCTGCAAAGCCAAGGGCGTCCCGACCAGCCTTTATCAACCCACCTGCCCACCAAGGGCGTCCCGACCAGCCCTTATCAACCCACCCGCCCACCAAGGGCGTCCCGACCAGCCTTTATCAACCCACCCGCCCACCAAGGGCGTCCAGACCAGCCCTTATCAACTCACCCGCCCACCAAGGGCGTCCCGACTAGCCCTTATCAACCCACCCGCCCACCAAGGGCGTCCCGACCAGCCCTTATCAACCCACCCGCCCACCAAGGGCGTCCCGACCAGCCCTTATCAACCCACCCGCCCACCAAGGGCGTCCCGACCAGCCCTTATCAACCCACCCGCCCACCAAGGGCGTCCCGACCAGCCCTTATCAACCCACCCGCCCACCTACCACCTGGTGAGATACAGTGAGAGTTAAATACCCCCCCCTACGACCCTAGCCTTATGAGAGAGATAAGAGACCCTAGTCTGATGAGAGAAATAGAGACCCTAGTCTGATGAGAGAGATAGAGACCCTAGTCTGATGAGAGAAATAGAGACCCTAGTCTGATGAGAAAGAGACCATAGTCTGATGAGAGAAATAGAGACCCTAGTCTGATGAGAGAGATAGAGACCCTAGTCTGATGAGAGAGATAGAGACCCTAGTCTGATGAGAGAGATAGAGACCCTAGTCTGATGAGAGAAATAGAGACCCTAGTCTGATGAGAAAGAGACCATAGTCTGATGAGAGAAATAGAGACCCTAGTCTGATGAGATAGAGACCCTAGTCTGATGAGATAGAGGCAGGCGTGGTATACGACCCTGGTGCATGGCAAGCAGGCGAGGCTGGGGAGCTCCTAGTGTAAATGAGACGCCGAAGTAAATGATTTACGAATAATCAAACCATAAGGGGGGAGGGGGGGGGGAATGTTGAGGATATCAATGCGTGTACGAGGAAGAAGGGGTGAAGTGAACAATGAACTGAACACGTCACGAGACAGCACAAAAACAAATGAACACATAAACATGAAGGAATACTGGCCACAAACATCATCTATTGACGATGTGGAGAAATTACTGCGGACCAAGACAAGGGAGGAGGGAGGTCATCCCGGGTCACAGGTCATAAAGCTTGTTGACACGGCCGGGTTATTACGGACATGATGGAGGCCACGGTTATCACAGGGTTGTAAAAAAGAAAAAAAAGGTTCTCTTCCTAGATTGTGCATGGCTTGTAGAGAGGTTGTGAGAGGTGTTGTGTGTGTGTGTGTGTGTGTGTGTGTGTGTGTGTGTGTGTGTGTGTGTGTGTGTGTGTGTGTGTGTGTGTGTGGGTGGGTGGGTGGGTGTGTGTGTGTGTGTGTGTGTGCATACACTAGTGTGTGACCTCTTGCAGTATATATATATATATACTGTATCTTATCTCAATTATTCTGGAGTTCCTTCTATCCCTAAATATGGCCCCAGCAGCGCTCAGGAAGCTGGCCACGTCCATCATAAAGATCCAGCCTATTTGCTCACCAGTGAAACTCTCGCATGAAAAAGAAAATAAATAAGAATGCAAACCTTATTAGAATATACAGACACAGGGTATCGAACCCATCCCCACACACTCCACTCTCCAGGGCGGGATGCTGGGCGTGCACACGACCCAACCAGCCAGCCAAACCGCCAGGTTATCACGGTGAGAGAGAGAGAGAGAGAGAGAGAGAGAGAGAGAGAGAGAGAGAGAGAGAGAGAGAGAGAGAGAGAGAGAGAGACCCTGACCAACATACACACACACAGCAGATCACATTACACACAGCGCATGAGTCCACGCGGGTCAAACGCGCCGT
This sequence comes from Panulirus ornatus, assembly GCF_036320965.1. Classification (NCBI taxonomy): domain Eukaryota; kingdom Metazoa; phylum Arthropoda; class Malacostraca; order Decapoda; family Palinuridae; genus Panulirus; species Panulirus ornatus. The sequence continues at coordinate 24,487,184 of NC_092282.1, forward strand.
CATCGTCAATTTCAACCCTGACGCTCTCTCTCCCGCGCAGGTAATGGACACTACACGATAATGGTATGGTAATGAGACAGATAGCGAACCACCCTGCCAATACCTCCACCAACTTGAACGTCCGCAGATATTCACTGATCAGATAGACACACACACACACACACACACACACACAACACTCGAACAGACAGACGAAAATAGTATGTGAATAATGATAACCCGAAAATACTGTGAATAGTATTATATATATATATATATATATATATATATATATATATATATATATATATATATATATATATATATATATATATATATATATATATATATATATATATAAATATATATATATATATATATATATATATATATATATATATATATATATATATATATATGATGACAGGGATAAAAATATTCCACCAAGTCCAATTTTACACCGATAAAATACCCGTTCAGGAGGCAGGTGTTGCGTCAATGAGTCTACCAGAGGACGTCCCACACAGGTGTTTCTCTCTCTCTCTCTCTCTCTCTCTCTCTCTCTCTCTCTCTCTCTCTCTCTCTCTCTCTCTCTCTCTCCTAACACCCTGGCACGACCCACACCTGCTGGCTACTGAGTACCACCCGTATACGACCCTGAAGTACGACGATATACGACTCTGGGTATGATGATGGTTTGGCCTACAGGGTCTAGGTCAAAGGTCAGGCACGGCCAAGGGTCGTACCGTCGTGCTCAAGGGTCGTACCGTCGTGCTCAAGGGTCGCACCGTCGTACACAAGGGCCTACCGTCGTGCTCAAGGGTCGTACCGTCGTACACAAGGGTCGTACCGTCGTGCTCAATGGTCGTACTGACGTGCTCAAGGGTCGTACCCAACGACCACAATCTTCAGGGTAAACAATGATGAATCACCTTTACTTACACCGCACAACACTCAGTGATAATGGACTTTTTCTTCTCTGTACCTGACTCTCTTTCCCATTCTAGCAAGACAGCGTCAGGAAGAGACGAACAATGGCCTCATATACACACATCCACTCCCTACCTCTACTTTACAATGCATTCCAACCACTGTCCACCATGCAAAGCCAGTCCCCAAAGACTAGTCTATCCTTCACTCTCATCGTTTCATATGCCCTGATTCAGCCCAATGACAGCACGTCGCCCCCCATATACCACAACAATGGACATTCCCTTATATTGTTTTTTCTCCATAATTGCAATCAGAAGTGACAATTCCATCAGGAAATGTCACACGACAGAAATGTTCTCTTTGTCATAAGTAAAGACAACGCTGGTGCAGGCGAAGCTGCTACTCACGGCTCATGAACACCTACGCACAGGCGCTGCACGTCCTGCGGACACATGACTAACTCGTACATACACTGGGGCTCCACGCTATGAACACTCACCTGGAAGAAAGAAGATAAATATCGTTAGTGCAAAAGAATCGAAATCGAATAATTTATATATACAGTGTCTATATATATATATATATATATATATATATATATATATATATATATATATATATATATATATATATATATATATATATATTCCTATGAGTCCACGGGGAAAATGAAACACGAAAAGTTCCCAAGTGCACTTTCATGTAATAATCACATCATCAGGGGAGACACAAGAGAGAAACATCTATATATATATATATATATATATATATATATATATATATATATATATATATATATATATATATATATATATAAAGATTTCACAACCAAAATATACCTTACAGTAATGTTATACGAAACTATACATGACAGTCAGGTATGTGTACGAGCCGTTCCTTGTTGTACACCTGCAACAAACACACTGTGTTTGTTGCTACGTCATCATCATCTCTGGATTCAACATCAATGCTGACTCTCTCTCTCTCTCTCCAACAAACACACAACAGAGGGTGACATGCACATCTCCCACACAGAAATCAGTTTAACTTGAGCTCATAAATTCTAAAACAGAAACAAGTCAACGTCATGCCTCAAATACGGAAAAATATGTAAATATGAATCTGGTAAATAAAAGTCAATATGCGTGAATAAACGTTAACTGAACACGACGTTACAGATTTTGAACACGACGGTACAGGCCTTGAAGACGACGGTACAGGCCTTGAACACGACGGTACAGGCCTTGAACACGACGGTACAGGCCTTGAACACGACGGTACAGATTTTGAACACGACGGTACAGGCCTTGAACACGACGGTACAGGCCTTGAACACGACGGTACAGGCCTTGAACACGACGGTACAGGCCTTGAACACGACGGTACAGGCCTTGAACACGACGGTACAGATCTTGAACACGACGGTACAGGCCTTGAACACGACGGTGCAGACCTTGAACACGACGGTACAGGCCTTGAACACGACGGTACAGGCCTTGAACACGACGGTACAGGCCTTGAACACGACGGTACAGGCCTTGAACACGACGGTACAGGCCTTGAACACGACGGTACAGACCTTGAACACGACGGTACAGGCCTTGAACACGACGGTACAGACCTTCAAGGTATGTATGTACCGTCGTGTTGCAGGTCTGTACCGTCGTGTTCAATCTGTTCATTTCTCTGACTCCCACAATCAAAGATCCCACGTCTGGTGTTCAAGAGCCACTCCTGAACAATGAACATAAGAAAACACTCTGTGAACTTGGGAGTGGAGTGAACACATACAAGAACTTCACAGAAGCGGAACTCGAGAACGTCTGCGCACGTTGTAACCGTTACGAATAATTCGTTATAGAGAGAGAGAGCTCTGTGTCCGTGGCTGGTACCCACGAAGGGCACCCCATACCGAAGTCAGTACGGTAATGTGATGTGACAGATCAGGTGTTGAAGGCCTGTTGAAGCAGCTCGAGGGAGGCGCGCGAGTGCTGAACATCTGTACAGGTGTTAAGGTACACGACTACACCGGTCTGGTGCCGGAGGGGGAAGACTTCCAACATCTGTTCGACACTGGCTACTCCTACCCAAATCCAAGCGTCTTACTCACGCACAAGAGGTGTGTGTGTGGGGGCCCCAACGAATGTAGAACTCCCTCCCAATATTGCACAGATGGGTAATGGGGGAGAGAGGTAACGACACACACACACACACACACACACACACACACACACACACACACACACACACACACTAAACTTACGTAACTGTAATAAACAAGAGAGGTTTTATGACCAAGTCCGCCACACTTGAACACTAGCATGTGTTCTGGCTGCTAATGACGGTACGCTATAGTGGCTACAATCATCTCTCTCTCTCTCTCTCTCTCTCTCTCTCTCTCTCTCTCTCTCTCTCTCTCTCTCTCTCTCTCGCAGCACCAGGGGAGGGAACCAGTCACCAGCACCAGGGGAGGGAACCAGTCACCAGCACCAGGGGAGGGAACCAGTCACCAGCACCAGGGGAGGGAACCAGTCACCAGCACCAGGGGAGGGAACCAGTCACCAGCACCAGGGGAGGGAACCAGTCACCAGCACCAGGGGAGGGAACCAGTCACCAGCACCAGGGGAGGGAACCAGTCGCTCAAACACCACCAACTTCTCCGTCATCAACTTTGAGGGAAAGACTCTGTGTTCCAGGGGACATGTTGGGCCAACACACATGGATACACCTGATATACACACATCTACACAGGTGTTAAGGGGAGAGAAGCACATGTGGTGTCCCTCAGACACGTCATACCTGTGGATAGACCTATCCCTCACTATGTTGTTACCAACACATGTCTACACCACGATACGGGCTAGCAGCAGAACCACACACACACACACACACACACACACACACACGCATGTGTGTATCCACATTTCAGTAAAGACATGGTACATATATATGAGTTAAGAGACGGGGCAACGTGAGTGTAAAACCCTCTCCCAGAAAGACGCAAATATCAATCATACATACACACACACACAATCAGAGGTCCACATCAAGAGGATTATAAAGGAGATAAACATCCTTCTGGTAAATGATAAATAATCGCAATGCAGTTCATGGATAACGAATCATTCAGCAAATTATTCACATCACATACTAGACCAAAACCAGACTTAGCTTCTTCAGCTCGGCCAACGCACAGAGAGCTAATAGAGAAGGTCCAGAAGAAGAAGATGGTAACAGGAATGAGGGAGCTACATCAAAGGGAAAGGCTACAGGCCATAAAAACTTGCCAACCATAAAGGAGAGAAAAGCGAGGGGTGACCTGATCACCCTGTGCAAGTTTCTAAATCTGTCTGATGACGTGGAAAACGATCAGGTCTTCGAGAGATGCGAGGACAGACCAACCTGAGGACACACTATGAAACTAAGAAGAAAGAAGTATAAAAATATATAAAAATAGCACTTCTATAGTTGAAGAAAAGCGTACATGAACAAGTACTGAAGGCTTCCTCAGCCACTGTGGAAGTCAATGATTTCATCAGTTCCTTTGAAGAGACACTGCGGAGGGAAGAGCTTCAGGGAAGAAACGTCACATTGGGACAAAGAGCCACTTGATGACTGTCACCAGACACACAGTCACATACTGACCACAATATAATCATAAGATCGAAGCGAAGACAAGTTGTTCTTAAAGACTCAACGGACCTTAGCCTGGCACGTACCCTTGTCTTCAGACGGCACAACTCCACCCTTAGCCTGGCACGAGCCCTTGTCTTCAGACATCCTCTCCACCCTTAGCCTGGCACGTACCCTTGTCTTCAGACATCCCCTCCACCCTTAGCCTGGCACGTACCCTTGTCTTCAGACGGCACAGCTCCACCCTTAGCCTGCCACGTACCCTTGTCTCCAGACGGCCCAGCTCCACCCTCAGCCTGGCACGAGCCCTTGTCTTCAGACGGCCCAGCTCCGCCCTTAGCCTGGCACGGGCCCTTGTCCTCAGAAGGCCCTTGTAACCCTACCCTAGCACGGGCCTTTGTCTTCAGACGGCCCCTCCGCCCTTAGCCTGACACGGGCCCTTGTCTTCAGACGGGCCAGCTCCGCCCTTGAGACCAGTATAGGCAAGAAGCCTCCACACAGATCACCTAACACCACCTCCTCTAGCTATTAAACGTACAGAGGAACACCTGGCACTACACATAACCCTGTGTCTGGTCTACACCTCCCGCTCCAACACACGACACATCACCACGGTGCACTGTGGTCAACTGTACAAACATACATCTTTAAAACAGTAAACGTAGCATCAACATTTCTCTGAAAACGTCGCAACATTATTTCATCCATCACTTTCTTACGATCTTACCCCAGCGGCCTCTCCAACACCCAGGCAGGTAATTTCCTCAATGAACATCCAATACTCATCACACACACACACACCATCCAACACTATATAAACACCTGCCTGCCAGACTCGGTCGTTTTTTTCCTCATTTAGGTAATGCATTCACTGGCCTGCCTGCTCTCTGGGTTATTATGACTGATTCAACGAACACGAACCCCACAGTGCGTGTGTGTGTGTGTGTGTGTGTGTGTGTGTGTGTGTGTGTACACCATCACACATGAACAAGGTCACAATCACACACTCGTCTTCTTCAAAACCTCCTCCACCACGGGGGTCGACACGTCTACATGAGGAGGCGACGTAGCGAGAACTGTACTACCGGACCCCTCCCTCCCCGCAAGGGTTACGTCGGAACAACGTATGTGTGTGGGGGTCGTGTGATCACAACGTCAAACCTCCGCAAGACAGGTTCCCACCACAGCAACACACAAGGGTGCGCCTCTCTCTCCTCTCTCTCTCTCTCTCTCTCTCTCTCTCTCTCTCTCTCTCTCTCTCTCTCTCTAGTCATCAGGGCAACACAAAAGACACACCAAGATACACCCAGGAGGAGAAGGGAACTCGGAACACCAAGATACACCCAGCAGGAGAAGGGAACTTGGAACACCAAGATACACCCAGCAGGAGAAGGGAACTTGGAACACCAAGATACACCCAGCAGGAGAAGGGAACTCGGAACAGGACAACATCAGCTGGCGGAGGAGCGGGAGGACTTAATGCCCAACATGCAAATGATCAACACAAAAACAAGAGCAACACAACAAGGTCACAAACAACACAATAAAATGAAACACACCAACTAAAACCGTCTCTATCCGGACGACATACAGCACTGCAGTAAACCACTATCATATGCACGAAACGTCACATAAACAAAACAGATAAAGAAACTGGCAGCTAAATACAAAGGAAGCTGAACCATAAAATACAATTACCCACAAAATCTTAAGTTCGCTACTGCCAACGTCATATACGCGGACTAGCGAGCTAGAATTAAAATAAAGGAAGCGAGACAAATTACCCTTTAACATGCAAACTAAATAACATATGTTAACCACAACACTGGAGCCTTCTGCTTCACTACCCTGTCTCCATCTATAGTGGTGGGTGGGGAGGAGCCTTCTGCTGTACTATCCTGTCTCCATCTATAGTGGTGGGTGGGGAGGAGCCTTCTGCTGTACTGTCCTGTCTCCATCTATAGTGGTGGGTGGGGAGGAGCCTTCTGCTTCACTATCCTGTCTCCATCTATAGTGGTGGGTGGGGAGGAGCCTTCTGCTGTACTATCCTGTCTCCATCTATAGTGGTGGGTGGGGAGGAGCCTTCTGCTTCACTATCCTGTCTCCATCTATAGTGGTGGGTGGGGAGGAGCCTTCTGCTGTACTGTCCTGTCTCCATCTATAGTGGTGGGTGGGGAGGAGCCTTCTGCTTCACTATCCTGTCTCCATCTATAGTGGTGGGTGGGGAGGAGCCTTCTGCTGTACTATCCTGTCTCCATCTATAGTGGTGGGTGGGGAGGAGCCTTCTGCTGTACTGTCCTGTCTCCATCTATAGTGGTGGGTGGGGAGGAGCCTTCTGCTTCACTATCCTGTCTCCATCTATAGTGGTGGGTGGGGAGGAGCCTTCTGCTGTACTATCCTGTCTCCATCTATAGTGGTGGGTGGGGAGGAGCCTTCTGCTTCACTATCCTGTCTCCATCTATAGTGGTGGGTGGGGAGGAGCCTTCTGCTGTACTGTCCTGTCTCCATCTATAGTGGTGGGTGGGGAGGAGCCTTCTGCTTCACTATCCTGTCTCCATCTATAGTGGTGGATGGGGAGGAGCCTTCTGCTTCACTATCCTGTCTCTATCCACATCCAGCAGATAACCTGGTCATAGACCATCAGGTCTTGTGTTATCTGTCCTTCCCATGTACTGTCCTCCAGTAGATAATAACTATAGTAAAGTTATTCTTACAACACATACGGCAACCACACCAACTCAGTATGACGCATATATATATATATATATATATATATATATATATATATATATATATATATATATATATATATATATATATATATATCAACAAGAGTATCTCTTCAAAGGCGGGAAGTCCCGTCTACCACACCAAAGCTTTTCGTCTGAGCAACACCTGGATGTCTGTCACATGTGATCTAACTTCAGTAACATACTGGGAGCAAGTGTGTCTCCCTCTCTCACAACAAGAGATACGTCTCATCACACACCATGATCTCTCGCACCCCACGTCCAGCTCCTCAGAGACCCGAGGAAGACGAGGAGGAGGAGGAGGAGGGAAAAGGGTTTAAGACAGTCTTCCTCCTTGCCGTGATATTACAACTTTATGATGCTGGTTGTGGCCCACCTCCATCTCTGACAAGAATCGCGATTGTCACAACACACGGACGGTGGAGGCAAGGCTCCCAGCCAAGATCAGGCCTTGAACCACCACCACACCACACAACCACAAACATGACCTCCACTACCACGTGGATGGCCACCATACCACACAACCACACAACCACAAACATGACCTCCACTACCACGTGGATGGCCACCACACCACACAACCACAAACTGATTCCTCTTTGACCACAGCCACTCCATGTACAGTTACAACCACATAAGTGGTTGTAACGGTGTTCAACATATTTCTGTGTCGAATATCATAAGGTCCCTGAGCTCCATGGGTACGCCTGACACACGAATACGATTATAGCTTACGCAAGAGAGCAAATACATACGCAATTAGCTCTACGAAAAACAGAAAACTTCTGAAGCGAAGGGAAAATTTTTTCAAAGGCTCCTGCTTTTCACACTGGCTAAATATTAACATAAAAATACTCCACACATCACATTCATCAATACTAACAGACCTATAGCTTAATGAACATTAATAGTAATAGCAACATATTTAGTGTTATAGTCATAATAATTCTATCATTTCTATTATCACTACAATTTTACTCAAAAGTATGTTTACATACTACTGCTACTACTACTAATAACAATAATAATAAGACGAGAGAGAGAGAGAGAGAGAGAGAGAGAGAGAGTCTGGGTGGGGGACGCCTGGAGAAAGTGGTGTGCTTCAGGGATTGGACGTGGCAGCTGATGGGTAGTGTGAGGCTACAGGGGTTCTGTGTCCACTGAGCAGAGATCGGTGACTGTAGATGGGGGGAAGACGAGTATCGTGTAGCAGTCCCCACACAGCTGGTGAGGTTAACCTTTGACCTTGATATCATCATTATTATCATTAATATCTTATTACCATCATCATGACCACGAGCCGTGCACACGTGGCACAGGCGTGTGTGGGTGGCGGGTGGGCACCATGGACCCTGCACGTGGCATAATGCCCACCAGGTCATCATATCCTGTAGTTTCACGATCAAACTTCCTTCCCTCGCCCACCTGGTCCGTGAAGTCTCCTCCCTAACTTCACGTAACTTCAAAAAAAAAAAAAGTAAGTTTTCGAATGAAAATTAAATGTCGTGGAGAATATTTCTCCGTCTGTTCTTTAAACGAACTGGGGCATTATCTAGCACAGTCGAACAGAATCTGGGAAGATTTGAGTTATGTAGGTCACACCAAAGATGCGTGTTCCAACACCACATACGGTAATATGTAAACCTTTTAAAATCCAATCGAATCAATGATCCATTATCTGGCTCGTCACAAACCCCACTTACAGTCAGTAACTATCTACCTTCCCATTTGAGGTGTTCCCTCTAACTACCCTGACACTGTTTCAACCCCACCACTGAACAAAGCTCTGTCACTAGAATCTTACATGGCTGAGCATCACACACACACACACACACACACACACACACACACACACACCAGAGCTGGGGAGGGTCGGTCAGTGAGGGGAATGGCTGTCCGTGTGTCTGTGATTTCTGTTGGTACACAAGAGTGAGATCTTACACTCTAGTGCCTCTCTCTCTCTCTCTCTCTCTCTCTCTCTCTCTCTCTCTCTCTCTCTCTCTCTCTCTCTCTCTCTCTCTGTCTTCATCTATTTCTTCAAATACTCACTCTCGCGAGTATCTGAGAATCTTCCATTCCAAGGTGACTATAAGAGAAAAAAAAAATAAAAACATTCCTACACTGAAATAATTCGCAGGGTACGAATACATAAATTCGGCAGACGTGTTCTCAAACTGAACCCTTCACGGATGATACAAGAGCAGCGTATTCGCCCCTCACACAACACGGGTGAGAGATGAAATCAAAAGAATCACATGACTTAGAAAAAATCGGGAATAGTAATTTCAAGATTCGTACTGACCCACCTCTCCCCATCTTCATACACGTCACACTTTTACCAGTTCCTCACACCCCAGATATATCGATACTATCACTGTGGCCTTCAGAAAACCCCTGAAGGTCTAAAACGCTATATTTTGTGTCCTTAACTTCGCTCCTAGCGTAAGAAACTTGGACCACGGGCCGACACCGTCTCCAACACCCTAAAAAAAAAAGGAGAACCCGATGCTATTGACAAAATAATCCCGTCTTGTAAAAGCTGATTTTTCCCACGAGTTAAAACGATTCCGAAGCCAAGTTCCTTATACCATCTATCTCTGCTTGTCTAAACACCCACCAGACTCACCTAACACACACAAACACAAACACAACACAGGCCGCTAATGATGGCGAACACAAGACGTTAAACCACTCAACTAACTTGAACAGCTGGGAGGACACTCAGCTAACCACCCGCTAACAGAGCAATGCTAAACGACTTAAAAGGTTTCGAATCCAAGGAACATATATTATGCACTCAGGGCAATGGCGCGCGTCAACACTCACTTTATACTCGCCCACTCTGCGAGTTCACCAAAACGCTCATATGTAAACCCAAAACAGCGAAGGACCAATTACTTGCCCTCGTGTACCCTGGCGAGGTGTGTTGACACTCTTACGGGGACAGTGACAAAGCATCACAAAGATATCTACTTAAGAAGACAAGAAGGTGAGTGGGGGGGTGTTGCATGGAACACTTGGGTCGTCCAATAATAGAGTTACGAGGTGTTACACTCCATCGTCAGGAGTCCACTAGTTACTATGTGTTGCACGAAACACCTGTGCCCTGCCTGCTGTGCAACACAATGATTAAGTGTTGCACGGGACACCCGTTTCCTCAGGATGCAACACAGAGTTACCGAGTGTTGCATGGTACACTTGTGTCACCCAGGATGCAACACAGTTACTGAGTGTTGCAGTACCTAAACTGAAATATCTGAGATACACACACAGAGTGCCACAGTACTTAGAAACTATCTCAGATACACACACAGAGTGCCACAGTACTTAGAAACTATCTCAGATACACACACAGAGTGCCACAGTACTTAGAAATTATCTCAGATACACACACAGAGTGCCACAGTACTTAGAAATTATCTTAGATACACACAGAGTGCCACAGCACTTAGAAACTTAGATACACACAGAGTGCCACAGCACTTAGAAACTTAGATACACACAGAGTGCCACAGTACTTAGAAACTATCTTAGATACACAGAGAGTGCCACAGTACTTAGAAAGTAACTCAGTTTAACCTTCAACTCCATTAACATCTTAAGTTTCTAGACGACATCCGGGTACGTGACTAATTATTCATAATATGTAAATGAGCTTCGGTAACAAATTACTTTTACTGTAATGTCTCCATCTACATGGAGAAGTGGATCCTAAACCTGATATATGGCAGATAACCTCGTCATATACCACAACGAACAACACGCACACATACAATATATATATATATATATATATATATATATATATATATATATATATATATATATATATATATATATATATATACAATGTTTACCCACAAGTTTGTATGTCAACCATCGGGCAAGCAGAGTGATCTAGGAACAGGGAAAAACGATAACAAGACACGAGAGATAAACAGGCAAGAAAGATACAAGGAGAATACGGATACGAGGATAAACAATAAAGGGGGAAGGAAGCGCAGCAGAATTAAACAATATATGTGACAATAAATATCTCAAAAAGGAAGCACAGATAAGGGGTAGGGAAGGACTGTACCCGAGAGCCCGAGGCGAGGCACACACAGAGCGACTGCTGCCTCATACCCAGGGGTGTGCAGCAGACGACGGGGGTAGCAGAGACGTGGGTTAATGTGAGAGAGAGAGAGAGAGAGAGAGAGAGAGAGAGAGAGAGAGAGAGAGAGAGAGAGAGAGAGAGATCAGGTGGCAAGTAGAAGAAGGAGGCTGGAGGATTGCAACACCTGGCGCCCACTCCTCCTCAACACACACACACACACACACACACACACAAACTCACACACACATACACACACACACACACACCTTCTTAAACTCCCTTCCCTCACACCTTGGAGTACGACGGTGCGACACTTGAGCACGACGGTACGACACTTGGACTCGACGGTACGACACTTGTGCACGACGGTATGACCCATGAGCACGACGGTACGACACCTGAGCACGACGGTACAACACGAGGATAACGGCACGACCCCTTTAACGCACGGATACGACCCACGCTCATATATACGATCCTTAACCACAATGGTACGACCCTTGAGCACAACGGTTGGGCCCTTGGATATGATGGTCTGACCTTTAACCTGAAGGTTTAGGGTCAGGCCAAAGGTCACGCTTTAGCACCCAAGGATCAAACCCTCGTGCCCAAGGGTCATGCAGTCGAATGGGGTACAAAACAATATCTGATTTATGAAAAGAAAAAAAAATCATGAACGCTTCTGAGTGGCCATGGTTAGAAGGACGTCTTCCCTATCCACGGCTCAGGACTGCAACAGATTCTGTTTGCGGCGGACCAGCGACCGATGGGAAGGCCTCGGATGCAACAGAGGCCTTGTATATAAAAAAAAAAAGGAGTCCTGGTGGGTTATGATAAAGATAATACCACTTCAACGACACTGGATAGGAGCGTTGGGCATGCGCGCGGTGGCAGAGTTCCAGGAGGGAGGTGGGGGTGGCAGTGTTCTTGCTCAAGATGCTGAGGGTAAACAGACAGGAGGGAATGGGAGGAGGACGTGGTGGTGGCCCTCCGCCCCCTCCTCCTCCAGCAGGTGCGTGTGGCCAGGCAAGCCTCACACACAACCCATGATAAGGTGGTTACTTTAAGACTGTATCATTACCACCACCAAACCCCACGCAACCCACTGAATGCTACCGTCATGTGAGACGTGCCTCGCCGCACTACAGACTCACGTGGGTGATACCCGTCTCTGTAGATGTACTCTACAACCCTACAGTCTACACCCGTCTCCCTAGATGTGCCCTACAACCCTACAGTCTACACCCGTCTCCCTCGATGTGTTCTACAACCCCACAGTCTACACCCGTCTCTGTAGATGTACTCTACAACCCTACAGTCTACACCCGTCTCCCTAGATGTGCTCTACAACCCTACAGTCTACACCCGTCTCTGTAGATGTACTCTACAACCCTACAGTCTACACCCGTCTCTGTAGATGTACTCGACAACCCTACAGTCTACACCCGTCTCCCTAGATGTGCTCTACAACCCTACAGTCTACACCCGTCTCTGTAGATGTACTCTACAACCCTACAGTCTACACCCGTCTCTGTAGATGTACTCTACAACCCTACAGTCTACACCCGTCTCCCTAGATGTGCCCTACAACCCTACAGTCTACACCCGTCTCTGTAGATGTACTCTACAACCCTACAGTCTACACCCGTCTCCCTAGATGTGCCCTACAACCCTACAGTCTACACCCGTCTCTGTAGATGTACTCTACAACCCTACAGTCTACACCCGTCTCCCTAGATGTGCCCTACAACCCTACAGTCTACACCCGTCTCCCTAGATGTGCCCTACAACCCTACAGTCTACACCCGTCTCCCTAGATGTGCCCTACAACCCTACAGTCTACACCCGTCTCCCTAGATGTGCCCTACAACCCTACAGTCTACACCCGTCTCCCTAGATGTGCCCTACAACCCTACAGTCTACACCCGTCTCTGTAGATGTACTCTACAACCCTACAGTCTACACCCGTCTCTGTAGATGTACTCTACAACCCTACAGTCTACACCCGTCTCTGTAGATGTACTCTACAACCCTACAGTCTACACCCGTCTCCCTAGATGTGTTCTACAACCCCACAGTCTACACCCGTCTCTGTAGATGTACTCTACAACCCTACAGTCTACACCCGTCTCTGTAGATGTACTCTACAACCCTACAGTCTACACCCGTCTCTGTAGATGTACTCTACAACCCTACAGTCTACACCCGTCTCTGTAGATGTACTCTACAACCCTACAGTCTACACCCGTCTCTGTAGATGTACTCTACAACCCTACAGTCTACACCCGTCTCCCTAGATGTGCCCTACAACCCTACAGTCTACACCCGTCTCTGTAGATGTACTCTACAACCCTACAGTCTACACCCGTCTCCCTAGATGTGTTCTACAACCCCACAGTCTACACCCGTCTCTGTAGATGTACTCTACAACCCTACAGTCTACACCCGTCTCTGTAGATGTACTCTACAACCCTACAGTCTACACCCGTCTCTGTAGATGTACTCTACAACCCTACAGTCTACACCCGTCTCCCTAGATGTGCCCTACAACCCTACAGTCTACACCCGTCTCTGTAGATGTACTCTACAACCCTACAGTCTACACCCGTCTCCCTAGATGTGCCCTACAACCCTACAGTCTACACCCGTCTCTGTAGATGTACTCTACAACCCTACAGTCTACACCCGTCTCTGTAGATGTACTCTACAACCCTACAGTCTACACCCGTCTCTGTAGATGTACTCTACAACCCTACAGTCTACACCCGTCTCTGTAGATGTACTCTACAACCCTACAGTCTACACCCGTCTCTGTAGATGTACTCTACAACCCTACAGTCTACACCCGTCTCTGTAGATGTACTCTACAACCCTACAGTCTACACCCGTCTCCCTAGATGTGTTCTACAACCCCACAGTCTACACCCGTCTCCCTAGATGTGTTCTACAACCCCACAGTCTACACCCGTCTCTGTAGATGTACTCTACAACCCTACAGTCTACACCCGTCTCCCTAGATGTGCCCTACAACCCTACAGTCTACACCCGTCTCCCTAGATGTGTTCTACAACCCCACAGTCTACACCCGTCTCTGTAGATGTACTCTACAACCCTACAGTCTACACCCGTCTCTGTAGATGTACTCTACAACCCTACAGTCTACACCCGTCTCTGTAGATGTACTCTACAACCCTACAGTCTACACCCGTCTCTGTAGATGTACTCTACAACCCTACAGTCTACACCCGTCTCTGTAGATGTACTCTACAACCCTACAGTCTACACCCGTCTCTGTAGATGTACTCTACAACCCTACAGTCTACACCCGTCTCTGTAGATGTACTCTACAACCCTACAGTCTACACCCGTCTCTGTAGATGTACTCTACAACCCTACAGTCTACACCCGTCTCTGTAGATGTACTCTACAACCCTACAGTCTACACCCGTCTCCCTAGATGTGTTCTACAACCCCACAGTCTACACCCGTCTCTGTAGATGTACTCTACAACCCTACAGTCTACACCCGTCTCTGTAGATGTACTCTACAACCCTACAGTCTACACCCGTCTCCCTAGATGTGCCCTACAACCCTACAGTCTACACCCGTCTCCCTAGATGTGCCCTACAACCCTACAGTCTACACCCGTCTCCCTAGATGTGTTCTACAACCCCACAGTCTACACCCGTCTCTGTAGATGTACTCTACAACCCTACAGTCTACACCCGTCTCTGTAGATGTACTCTACAACCCTACAGTCTACACCCGTCTCTGTAGATGTACTCTACAACCCTACAGTCTACACCCGTCTCCCTAGATGTGCCCTACAACCCTACAGTCTACACCCGTCTCCCTAGATGTGCCCTACAACCCTACAGTCTACACCCGTCTCTGTAGATGTACTCTACAACCCTACAGTCTACACCCGTCTCTGTAGATGTACTCTACAACCCTACAGTCTACACCCGTCTCTGTAGATGTACTCTACAACCCTACAGTCTACACCCGTCTCCCTAGATGTGCCCTACAACCCTACAGTCTACACCGTCTCTGTAGATGTACTCTACAACCCTACAGTCTACACCCGTCTCCCTAGATGTGTTCTACAACCCCACAGTCTACACCCGTCTCCCTAGATGTGCCCTACAACCCTACAGTCTACACCCGTCTCCCTAGATGTGTTCTACAACCCCACAGTCTACACCCGTCTCCCTAGATGTGCCCTACAACCCTACAGTCTACACCCGTCTCCCTAGATGTGTTCTACAACCCCACAGTCTACACCCGTCTCTGTAGATGTACTCTACAACCCTACAGTCTACACCCGTCTCTGTAGATGTACTCTACAACCCTACAGTCTACACCCGTCTCTGTAGATGTACTCTACAACCATACGCTACTCTTCTCCCCACTTCTCACTCCGTACTCCCACAACCCTCAGCCCTCACCAGTTCCTACTTCAGGTCTTCCTCTCCAGAACGACGGGTGCGGAGCACCGTTCTGGTAGAATACTAGCAGCAATGACAGGTCCAAGGGGGCACCTGTCTACTTCTACCCAAGTGGGTTACTACTATGAAGGAAGAAAGAAGAACACGCAACGGAAGAATGAAGCTTCAACGTGAGATCTTCGAGACGGGCGACTGGGTGAAGTTCAGCCCCCCCCCCCCCAAAGCTGTTCAGTGGTTTGCGATGCAATCCACCAATCTAACCTGGCCCCGGTTCGAATCCTAGGCAGGGCGGCCAGCCAGTAGGCCCACAACCAACCTACTCAGCTGTGCATCCTGGCCTATGTGGCTGGTCGATGGACGGGTACCTGGCGTAAGCTGGGATGTGTATGTGTACACATGAGACATGGGGTGTATACAAGGTTAAGGGACGGGGGGCAACACCAGTGTAACAACATAAGACTCACCCATAGTAACACATGCATGTACAGTGTAACACAAGACCCTCCTACAGTAACACATGTATGTACGGTAATTAGCTGATTAACGGGAGAGGCGGTGGGATATTTGTTTAGATGCTCATTTGGGCTTTAGTTCCACCACCCGCGTCAGAGGTTATTAAGCCCTCTAACCTCAACCTACAACCACCCATCACCGCGGAACAATCTTGGAACACCATCCCGGGTGTTCACGACGATCCACGGCAACGCTGTGGACCCGCCGGCCCTTGGTGGAGGCTGCAGGCAGAGGCGGACCTTCCCTACCTACCGGTCTTGTGCTCCTCCTGCGCTTCGTGGTCGCCGTCCTCTTCGTCTGAGTCGTACCACCAGTGGATGGGCGGCTTGTCCAGCGAACCCGTGTTCTGACCTTCCCTGGGTCGAGTCACGGACACCGGGCCCTCCTCCTCCTCCTCCTCTTCACTGCACTCAGAGTCAGATTCCTCACAATACTTGGACTCCTCCTCATACTCGTACTCCTCATACTCGTCCTCATCGGTTCTCGTGTCCCTGCGAGGCAAGATGCTGGACGGGTCCTCCAATTCGGCTCCTTCCCTAGGCCGACACACCGCTATACCGGAGTCGTGGCCATCCAGGCGGCTACTGCTCGTCTCATCATCGTCATCATCATCGTCATCGTCATCATCATCATCGTCCGAGTCTGAGCCGTAGCAGGGGACGAAGGAGAGGACAAGCTCGTCGCAGCAGTCGTCCTCGTTGCCCGAGTCCCAGTGGTACGAGGACGGGAGGGTGACCATCACCGTCTCCTCCACTTCCTGCGACGCCATCTCCCTTTAATCACCGACGCGGCGTCCAAGTGACACCTCACGCCAACATCGTCCACACACACACACACGACAACACCGTCACCTCCTGTGGTCCTCAATGACGCACAGGAGATCCTGCTACACACACGCGCGTCTCCCTCCGCGTCAACTGACCAACACAACACTAGCCAACTAACCCAAGTTTTTCCCCCCGGTCACTTCACACATAAACTCCTCGACGATGGGTTAACTAGTATTGCCCAAAACGATCGTTCATTAATGTTTGCTGGCTTGATCAAGGAAGCTCCAGTTTTTCTTGACCTCCTGAGGACGACACAGTGTTTCCTTCCAGACTTGAACCAGTTTTCCTAATGGAGAATTCACTTAAATTTTCATGGAATGTATTTTCTGACCAGGTCAACCAATGTTTTCTTTCCAGCGGCGAGACAAGCTTTTCCAGGCGAAAGTTTGAATCAATAATTCCAGCGGGCCCTGGAGCTCCAGTCCTGTGGTTGGGGCTAGGGTGGTGTGACGGGGTTCGACGGGGGTCCGACAGGGTGTACGGGGAGACGTGGTGTGCAGCGCGCGTGCTGGCCCACTGCTCGGGGCACTACTACTATGGCACCGGTCTCGTCTGGCCTGAATGACACACCCACCACCACCACCACCACCAGCAGGAGGCAGTTGATACCCTGGCACTCTCCCTCCTCCCTCCCTCCTCCTCACCAGTACCTCATCCACCACCACGACCGTCGTTCAAATCAAGGCACCTGCACCTCCTCACTGCCTGGTCATCGCCTCTCCCACGACAACTAGGCTCGACCCTATACACGATCCGGGTGCTCGACACTACTGAGAGAGAGAGTACCTCACTACTGCCGCCGTCGTGGCTCCTGGTGTGTACAGATCCACCAGGCTCCACCAGCAAATAGCTACCAAATGTACCTCCCCACACCAGGTCTCATTTCAACCCCAACCAACCAAACTACTCGTGGACTCGCCTGCCAAACGCACTGTTCAGACACGGGGCAAAAACAGTCTTTTAACTCACTACCAACAATACAAAAAAAAAAAAAAAGAGAGAAGTAATCAGATATAAAATGATACAAATACATTCGAACAACCACACTGCCATAAACACACACACACAAAGACACGACCAACCACATATCTAGCTACATACAGGCAGTTAAACCAACTCGTATACACCCCTACACACATATATATGTACATATGGGGAACGCAAACACACATATCAGGACGGCAAATCCCGGGGGAAACACACGTCAATTCTTACCAGCTACCTCCAGGGGCGGCGCCCGACCTGGCTGCCCTGCCTGGCACCGGCCTCCACTTGGCAAGAGATTTGTCGGGACACAAGTAATTTGCCACGTCGCTTTAAACACCCGAGTCTTGGTATCCGATGCTCGTAGCAACTCCCTCCCTCCCTCCCTCCCTCACTGCCGCTAAGTAATGTGGACACATTAAAAGCGGCAAACACCAGAGGGTGGCATTGAACACCATCGCTGGCGTGTGTGCAAGCGAGGCGGCTGAACAACTAACTGCATGGCTTGTTATAACCTTAACTCAGATACCTGGATATGAGGGCACTATCACACGACCTCCTTCCACCACCACCACGCCACCACCAGCAGTAGCAGTAGGGACACATCAGGTATGAGAAGTGTCCCAGGAACTCCCCCACACGCTCACACCACCATCATGGGGGAAGTGCTAGCCATTACTTGGGGTTTACCACTCCTGCGCTCCTGACGGAGGAGAGGGGCTGGCTCGGATTCACCACGTTCAACACATGCTGCCCCCCCCCTCACACACACACACACACCTGCACCACGGGTCATGGTGAAGGCACATTATGACAATATTTCTGGCCGGGTATCTCAAGAATGCTGGCTGGCCACAAGCCACAAGGTTTACACCTATCAGGTGACTGACTGCTGAGAGAGAGATAGCGAGCAGCGAACTCCTCTCTCTCACTCACTCACTCACTCTCCACACAACAAACACACGCTTTTGACCCTCATATTCTTAGCCCCGTGAACACGACGGTATGACCCACTGGTATGAGGTCTTGGCCGCCGACCTCACCGTTTAAAGGGGAGGCTACGTCACACCCCGAGGTCGTGCTGAAGGGTTGTTGTGCACCGTCGTGTTCAGGGATCGTTGTGCCGTCAAGCTCCCAGTGGCGCCGTGCCCTCGTACTCAAGGGTCGTGCTCAAGGGTCGTGCCCTCGTACCCTCATACTCAAGGGTCGCAACGCCGTGCTCAAGGGTCGTGCCCTTGTCGTGCTCTAGGGCAGCGCCACAAGCGACACACATCACCCATCTAGCAAACACAGATGTACACTTACGCCTCCATACGACGCCACGAGAGGTCTGGCACACAATCACAACTACATCAATCTCGACCGTAATAAGATCTTGTCACCGTGACAGGCATTGTCAAGTGGGGCCATAACGTCATGTGACAATCCACTGCAGGTGTTACGAGACTCGGCTAGGGTCACACGGTGTTGGCCAATCAGTAGGTGATTAATTGCCTTGATGATTAATTGTCAGGACGTCATATGAGGTAATGACAGGTGAATATATGCGTGTCCTCGTATGAAGTACTGCTCTCACATCTGAGGTGGTCCTAGCTCTCCATCCATACCTGACAGAGTCGAGTCGAAAGCGGACCGACTTATGAATTGACTCGCTTGCCCTAAGTTGTACTGCTGGTCCACCTTCCATTTTCTATAGGTATTGCTTTGGTTTTTGCTCCCGAGAGCTGGCTGCTTGTGTGCCCCTCCACCACTAGCTAGACCACGCAATATTCGGCAAGCTGCTGCGTCACATGATCACAATGTGGCCATCAACAACATAAGGGTGGGCCGTTTTAATACCTGTTTCTTTCCCGACACCTCGAGGCTTTGGAACTCTCTACCCTCTCATGTCTCTCCCAATAACTATAACCTGCCATATTTCAAAAGACAGGTTTTTCACTTCCTACATATTGCGTAAATACTTTTCACTGTCTCTTCGTTTTCCCTTTCATTAACCTCTTTATATTTTAATTAAGTCCTGGCCTTGATGTGAACTGTTGTCCGTGACTGAAGCCTTAAAAAAAAAAAAAAAAGTGAACACGACGGTAAGACCCCTAAGTAAGATGACTTGACCTTTGACCTGACTCTTAATTCCTGCCCCAGTAGTGCCTTCCACATGCTATGGTCTCCTGCAGCGCTCAGGAAACCGGCTGAGTCTACCGGGTGGGAGGGACCATAGGACGTAAAGTGTAGCGATGATGCGTTTGTGTGGGGATAGTGTGGGGCATCTGCGGTCGTTGTCATCACTGTCATAGTTCCATCGCGGGCATGAATGGTCCTGAGATGTGATGAATCCACGAGCTGGTGTGCAGTGTTGTACGGATTGGGAGCGTCCAGAGCCTCAATGGGAAAGGATAAATCGTGTATGTCTGGGGGAGTGTGGTTTTTGAGATGAGTGTCTATGCCTGGAGGAAAAAATGGTGTTGTTTAAGACGTGAGCTGAGAGGGCGGTAGTTTAACGCTTGTCGAGTCAAGTCTGGGTGTGTGTGTGTATTGTAATCTTTATGTTTGTTGTGGGATGGGAAGATACGCGAGGATACGCTGGTTAGTTACGAGAGTAAATCACATACGAAGGATCAAGCGCTTCTGGAAAGAAGGGAGCGCCCACCTCAGCTCGTTAGGGAGGGACTAGACTGACTGTGGTAGTTGTGAGTATCCTGGCTGGTGTGTAACTTTGTTATATACGCTTGTGAGAGGCTAGAGGAACAGGCAGGGGAGGCGTAGTACAAGGTGGAGCGGAAGATCTGTTAAGCATCGCCAACGTCACATCAGAAGCTCCCATGGTGGACGTCCCCCAAGCATGCAGGGCCGGGATCTGTCATGCAAGTTATGGGTAAACGATCCCCAAGGGTTTAGATACAACACACTTCATCCCCCCTACACATACCCATGAATGACCAAATGCAGAAGTGAATACTCTTCATTCTTGATTTAATTCACATACTTATGATTATCATTAGAGCCAACTATGTTAAAAAGGAAAAAAAAATATAATTATTTAATCTGAGAATGATGAAGACAATGATGAGGACTTAGGAAACATACAACGCATCAAATACAAAAACATATTACGATAACTACCGACATAACGAAGCTCTGAAGATATACCACAGTAACTGAAGATATATACGTTTGTAACGCGACAGACGTTGTAACTAGAAGCGAAGCGACGGCCCAAACCTGTTCTTAACATAATCTGTTAATGTTGTCTTCGTCCATTCTGCGATAGTGTGGGGTGAAGGTCACACAGCTGGGGGTAGGTGGGGGCCAGCACAGAGCCTACAGTGGGTACAATAGCTGGGGGTAGGTGGAGGGCAGCATAGAGCATACAGTGCGTTCAATAGCTGGGGGTAGGTGGAGGTCAGCATACAGTGGGTACAATAGCTGGGGGTAGGTGGAGGCCAGCATACAGTGGGTACAATAGCTGGGGGTAGGTGGAGGGCAGCATACAGTGGGTACAATAGCTGGGGGTAGGTGGAGGGCAGCATACAGTGGGTACAATAGCTGGGGGTAGGTGGAGGCCAGCATACAGTGGGTACAATAGCTGGGGGTAGGTGGAGGCCAGCATACAGTGGGTACAATAGCTGGGGGTAGGTGGAGGGCAGCATACAGTGGGTACAATAGTTGGGGGTAGGTGGAGGCCAGCATACAGTGGGTACAATAGCTGGGGGTAGGTGGAGGGCAGCATACAGTGGGTACAATAGCTGGGGGGTAGGTGGAGGCCAGCATACAGTGGGTACAATAGCTGGGGGTAGGTGGAGGCCAGCATACAGTGGGTACAACCATTCACAGTGTACAACACATATACACAGTAGGGTGACAGGTGGGGCCCGAGTCGGGGCGCCTCATGCCTCGCTCCCAGCGTATTTTATTAGGGTGTCGTATGCCAACATTTACACCGGGTCTATCTATCTTCACAGCTTCCCACTCTGCCAGCCAAGGTGCTGGTGCTGGTGGCGCAACGCTGATGAACACCTATACCGTTGCGCCAGTTTGGCTGTGAACGACGTGCGAGACGTAAGGTGGCGGTGTCAGGGGTGGCAATTACTACAGCAGCCATAACTCCATCTCGCGCTTACCACACACACACACACACACACACACACACACACACACACACACACACAACCCTGGTGTATACGACCTCTCTCATCAGACCCCCCCTGAACACGACGACGGTACGACACCCTGAGTACGACGGTGCATGGGTATGATGAGATGGCCTGGCGCGCGCGCTTGACCTGAACCTTGGTGGGGGGGCGGGGGTAGGTCAGGTCAAAGGTCAGGCCATCATAGCCAACAGTCGTATCGTTGTGTTCGTTCTGACGCAAACATCAACTCCCTCCCACCAATTCTATTTACTACTTCTATTCAAAAACATGTACATAAAGAATGGATTCTCTCTCTCTCTCTCTCTCTCTCTCTCTCTCTCTCTCTCTCTCTCTCTCTCTCTCTCTCTCAGAGAGAGAGAGAGAGAGAGAGAGAGAGAGATGGAGGGGGACTGGGTGGAGGAGTGGACCGCCCGACACAATCAGATCCAAAATCACGTCACACACACACACACACACACACACACACACACACACACACACACAAAGCCAGTTAGATAAACCATCTCTGCCATCCAAGGAGCAGCATCTGCCCTGCCACTTTACCCCGCACCCTCGTCCACAGCTTGACCCTGAGGCCAGCCGGGACGTATCGACTGCTGGCCTGGCTCTCTAATGGCTACGCTCCACCCAATCATCTCGCCGGTAAGGTCAATCGGCTCGGTCTTATTGGCCAGGGTCCAGCCAATCATTTCGCCAGTAAGGTCAACTGGCTGACTATTGGCAAAGGGTCGGCCCAAGCCACCTCCCTCAGCCAGGTGGCGCCAGACCAAAACCATCTGACAATACACACGTCATTGCGACAGTCGTGACAAACAAACAAATAAAACAAAACAAAAAAAACAAAACAAAGTACGTAGTGATGGCTGGCCAAACCTTCAAATCATTCTCCTTTGCTTTAACTACCTGTCTTACCTTACACTCACCTATACCACTCTCTGTCTCTGTCTCTGTCTCTCTCTCTCTCTCTCTCTCTCTCTCTCTCTCTCTCTCTCTCTCTCTCTCTCTCTCTGTTGCCAGCCTCAGGTCCCCCCCCCCTCCACCCATGCCCATGTCCCCGTCTAATCAGTTTCCATTCTCGACTCGTCGTCGTGGGCCAGAAAGATACACGGGCGTCAATTGTCCTCTTAACAACCTGTAGTGGTTGTCCCACGGCTAGGGCCATGATTGGACGGGACCCAACTGGTCTGTACAACCAGTACAATGCCCTGGGTGATTGGCGTAACAGTCGAAGCCAGACCCTCCCCACTCTTCACTGTCATATCTCGCCCACATAGATGATAAATATATATATATATATATATATATATATATATATATATATATATTTTTTTTTTTTTTTCTTTTTTTTTTTATTCTTTGTCGCTGTCTCCCGCGTTTGCGAGGTAGCGCAAGGAAACAGACGAAAGAAATGGCCCCCCCCCCATACACATGTATATACATACGTCCACACACGCAAATTACATACCTACACAGCTTTCCATGGTTTACCCCATGGTTTATATATATATTCCTACGAGTCCACGGGGAAAATGAAACACGAAAAGTTCCCAAGTGCACTTTCGTGTAATAATCACATCATCAGGGGAGACACATGAGAGAAATATAAGTCAATTGATATACATCGAAGAGACGAAGCTAGGACGCCATATATATATATCCCCCTCTGTTGTGGCATTTAGTTATTCTATTTGGCTCTGGTGAACGTCTGAACTGGATGATCAGTTCCACACGGGTCTGCAACCAGTACTGCAAGGTTCAACACGAGACAGATAACACTATAACGTCTAGCAACACTGCAAGAACAAGGTAGGACAAAAAAGCAGCAGGGACGACGCTACTTACAAAAGCAGCAGGGACGACGCTACTTACGAAAGCAGCAGGGACGACGCTACTTACAAAAGCAGCAGGGACGACGCTACTTACAAAAGCAGCAGGGACGACGCTACTTACAAAAGCAGCATAAGTAACAAAGATACTTATCTAGGAGGATTTTCATGGAACACTTGCGCGGTTCATAGTACAACACAGTTACTGGGTGTTCCATGGAACACTTGTGTGACGTACAGTGCAACACACTGATGAAAAGCGACCCTACGAACCACGGGCATCAAGGACATAACAACAGAAGCAAGACGAACAAAGCTATCCGCAAAAGCTAAATGAATAACACAGCTAACCTGCCGATACAGCATTCACAGCTAACCTGCCGATACAGCATTCACAGCTAACCTGCCAATGCAGCATTGACAGCTAACCTGCCGATTCAGCATTGACAGCTAACCCACCGATACAGCATTTACAGCTAACCTGCCGATAAAGCATTCACAGCTAACCTGCCAATGCAGCATTCACAGCTAACCCGCCGATGCAGCATTCACAGCTAACCTGCCAATGCAGCATTCACAGCAAACCTGCCAATGCAGCATTCACAGCTAACCCGCCGATGCAGCATTCACAGCTAACCTGCCAATGCAGCATTCACAGCAAACCTGCCGATACAGTATTCACAGCTAACCTGCCAATGCAGCATTCCCAGCAAACCTGCTGACCGAAGCAGCATACAGGGCCAAACTACCACCATACGCAGCATAAATAACAGCATGATCCAGAACTAAACCACGAACAAAAGCTATGTAAACAAAAGCAACAGAAAAACAAAGCTAACGACAAGAGCTAACAAACGAAGCAGCATAGACACAGGACAAACAAAGCTAACGCCAAGATACAAGTGTTACAAGGAAATCCAACTTCAGTTCACAGTACAAGACATCACGAATACGTAGGTCACCAAAGGGGGATCAACACTGGACCAGGAGTGAACGAGTGTGAGATGTGGAGAGGCAGGGAGGTGGGTGGCCAGCCCGACTTGCTCCCTACCACCATCATGGAGTCGTGTGTGTGTGTGTGTGTGTGTGTGTGTGTGTGTGTGTGTAGGGCTGCTGGTGCACGGGCCATATTGAGGGAGGGCCCCGCTGGAACCGACCACGAGGACCAGGGAAGCTATGGTGCCACACGGCCATATATGTTCATCAGGGGTAACACACACACACACACACACACACACACACACACACACACACACACACCTTCTGGAAGGGCCATTTTTGGCTCCCTACCACCCCAAGCGCCTGGATCGTCCCTGCTTCACTGACGCAAGTCTTGGCTCCCCCTCCCCCCTAACTACCTGGGCCTCCTAGCTTCGGTGAACAAGGTTTAATACTGTTGTGTCATTACACAACAACAACAACAACAGTACTCTAAGCCTCACAATCACAGTAGTCATGACAATCAGGCACCGACGCATGGTGTCTCACGTCTCAAATGTCGACATGTATTCTTCCTGACGTCATCCCTCTCCAAATATACCCGGAAGATCCACACACACACACACAGTCAGACCGAAGTCCCAAATGATCATATACATATATATATATATATATATATATATATATATATATATATATATACTCTTGATACGACTTATGAAAGGTTATTTACCATTAATATCAACGTACTAATACATAAACAAATATTCTACACATAAAAAAAATGACTTACGTTATCACTATCCTAACGTTCAACGCGCGCACTAAATCCTGGGGCATGATACTATGGCACCCACGAACCATCTTCAGCGCTCGAGGATGCTGGCGAACAAGGCATGGCGAAATGCGCCACAACCAAAGTGCTGGCTTTGTACTACATCCCGTCATCCCCCACACCTCTCAGCACATTCACATCCAAGAGTCTCTCTCTCTCTGGCAGACTTGATCAATAAGAACATAATCTACCAATGTCGGCTTAGCATCTATCCTCCTCATACACGAATACCATATATTCCTCTATTTTTAAATCAATCATCCCCATTCTACAGTCCTATTTTCCAAGCATACAACTCCACAAACTATCCATCAATTCTATTCGCATTACGGAATACACCCACACCCACTACCCATGCCTGCAGCGACACAGTCTACTGTCTCATGACTCACATTCGCATTCAAGTTACTCATCACCAACACCCGAACTCTCGTAAACGACACGGCTGACTCACTCACTCACTCACCTGCTCCCAAAACACTGGCCTCTCCTCACATTCCTCCGGTGTAACTGAGCTCCCTTAATGCATGTACCAACGTGGGCTGTTGCCCCTTCCTCTACACCTTCTCTATCAGCTCACTTGGCATCTTTAAAATAACCAAACTAGGCGAACTTCATTCTAGTCCAGGTCTTATGTAGGATACGAACAGCTTCATAAATCGCTTCTGGAGGCAAATGTACAGACAGACAGACAGACAGACAGACAGACAGACAGACACACACACACACACACAGCCTGATAATGGCTTACCCCCGACCAATATCCACTGTAAACCCGGCCTTTTGACTTCAGCATCTGTAAGAGATCAACCAAACAGGCGGTATAGCTGGGGTGTGGCGGGAGCAAGGCAGTCAATGCAATCCCTGCGGTTTTCCGAAAGCTTTTTGATCCTCAACAGAAGCGGTAACCTCACCCACAACAGAGCGTTACAATACCAACCAACTTCAACCTGGCCTCAACCACGCGAGCAGTGTTTAAAAAGCTTATCCCTGAATCATCTCACAAAGATCAAGAGAGAGAAAACGGGCTGTGCGACCCGCGCGCAGGTCAAGCGATGAGAACGCGCGGGTGGAGGTGCCCACTGGCAGTGCTCTTCAGATACGTCATTACGAACAGCTAATTACATGTAAATATGAGACTAGACATCCTTTTAACTGGGCGGATTAGGTTATTAAGCCCCCACTCATTAATTACGATTTCTAATTAGTCTCATTAAATACTCTCTCTCTCTCTCTCTCTCTCTCTCTCTCTCTCTCTCTCTCTCTCTCTCTCTACTGGATTTATGCATATGAACCAGCACCTCCAACACACAGTAAAGCACAGGGTGATGATAGGCCAATACCTCATCGACGCGTCCCCCTTCGACCCGTCAAATGCGAAGGATACATGGCTACCGCCGAAGGAGGGAGTCCTAACCCACGTCAGGACGACGGGGGAGGGGCACAACAGGTCCTACGATCCTCCACACCCCTCCCTCCACACCACACCACACCCCTCCCTCCACACCACACCACACTACACCCCTCCCTCCACACACCAGACCACACTACACCCCTCCCTCCACACCACACCACACCCCCCTCCACACCACAGCCCTCCCTCCACACCACACCACACTACACCCCTCCCTCCACACACCACACCACACTACACCCCTCCCTCCACACCACACCACACAACACCCCTCCCTCCACACCACACCACACCCCTCCCTCCACTCCCTCGCTCACACGGGCGACCATCACCGCCACACCTAGCCAGGGGCACTGTGGCTCGACGTGACGATAGGTACGTGCAGTGTGCGTCATCAACCACACAGGCTGGATGTGGCAGACTGATGAAGTTTTCTCGCTGTCAGGAAACCCACACACACACACACACACACACACACACACACACATACACACACACACACACACACACACACACGCACACACACA